>NW_011366482.1:60345-64234 GCF_000735185.1 Notothenia coriiceps | reverse complement strand
CTGCAGCCCCTCTTTCACCCTCTGTCTGAAACCAGAGCCCAGTCTGCTCTGATTGGTTAGCTGGCAAGATCTGTTGTGATTGGTCAACTGCTTAGAGATGTCCCACCCCTTAGCCTATCACGTACAATGTGTTGGAAAGCTAGCTAATAGAAGCACAAGTGTTCCCTACATATGTTACGGAACTGCCTCTGGAGGGAACTTTGGGATTTTAGCCTTTGCAGACCATTTACATGCACTAAAACCTATATAACACACTACAGGAAGTGAAAAACCCCAAATGACACAATAGGGCCCTTTTAGGAAATCATTTTGTCAGAAGAAAATGAATTCCAGTAATCAATGTCAAAACAAGTCATCATGACGAGGGCATATCTCACAGAAAAACACTTCAAACAAACCAGAAATTATTTTATAAATGTCCTTTTTTAACATTCAACAGCTGTTGCCAATTCCAGTGTGCCCAGATCAGCTTGTATAAACTCTGCTTGTGAGCTAGCTCGAAACAGGAAAGCTATTCCTAAGTCCTCACTTGAACAGTTGCCTGGAATATTTACCCGAGCCAACATCCAGGCCTCAACAACTTCCTCCACATGACAAACGCCATTATAACATGGCGTATTTTTAGCGCCTGTAAAGCTCCGCGGAACAGCCTGAAATAAACCAGGTGAGCTTCAAACGCTGGCCTCCATTCCTGATAGGTTAATAATATTTGGTATACATAAACACATGTGCGGGCAGCCGTGCACACTCACTCTCGCACACAGACATTGACGTAACGCTGAATGTGGGCTGCCTCCAGCTCAGAACTTTTTCCAGATTGGTTTATTAGAATGAGCTCTTGTCCTAGTTTAGTGCTGAACTCATGTATTTGTTTACTATACTGTCTACCGTGATTAATGGGACAACCTCTTAAGTCCGTGGTGAGCAGCCTGTATTTCTCCATAAATGAGTCATTAGGATTACAATATCTGTAAACCACTCATCCCGCTGACCCCTGCTTCCACAGAGGAAGCGGGACAAAACCTCTTATTAAACTGATTCACGCCACGATCAAGTCATATTTATTTTTATTTAATTTGTATGGTACACCTCCTTGGGAAAATAGCACGTTTTTTTATGAGACATGTGAGCCTAAAATAGTCAAGAATTTCTTACTTTTTCTTTTTCTTTTTGATATGCAAAACATGTCAAAAGAAAAAAAGAATTAGTTAAAATCGAAGCAGCAGACATTGAGATATCCTGACTTCTGGTTATAGGGACTCCAATATTCAACCAATACGATCTATTTTAGGCTCCTATATGTCTATATGTCCCCAGTTAGTAACACAGGCTTTCTGTTATACATTTGCAGGATCATGTCAGCCACATTATTTTGAGGATAAGTGTCACTATCCATGATGGGTAAACATTTATGTGACATTTTTATTATTCAACTATGATGTCTCTTGTCTCGCTCAGATATTGACGAATGCTCCTTTGAGAGGACCTGTGACCACACCTGCATCAACTACCCTGGCAGCTATGAGTGCGTCTGCAAAAAGGGACACATCCTGTACGGCCTCACACACTGCGGAGGTGAGAATCCCACTTCCCTCAGCACAGGAGATTCACAGCAAACAGGCCTGGAAGTACCTGACACACGGAAAGAGTAGAAAAGTGTGTGTTTTTGTGTGTATGCGTCTAATAAGGGAAATACATTTTAAAGTGTAAAGGAGAGCGTACACAGGGTAATGTAGCAATGATGAGGTATGTAGAGAACATATATGGAGCGCTCATGTTTGTCTGTCATAGTTACGTTTTCACTGTCTTTCATCTCTCTAATCACATGTGCCTATAATCCCAATATTTTGCCTTTGCTAATATCTTGTTTTATAATGTCTTGTAATTCACACACACCCTCTAATGGTCTCTGTGGTTGTGTCTCAGACATTGATGAGTGCAGCATCAGTAACGGGAGCTGTGAGCACGGCTGCATAAACACTCAGGGCGGCTACGATTGTGTGTGTCCACCCGGTCAGAAGCTCCACTGGAACAAGAAGGATTGTATCGGTAAGCACCAAGTGTGTGTGTGTGTGTGTGTGTGTGTGTGTGTGTGTGTGTGTGTGTGTGTGTGTGTGTGTGTGTGTGTGTGTGTGTGTGTGCGTGCGTGCGTGCGTGCGTGCGTGCGTGCGTGCGTGCGTGCGTGCGTGCGTGCGTGCGTGCGTGCGTGCGTGTGTGTCCAGGTGTTTGTCATGGTGATTTGACTCTGTGTGTTCCTCAGAGGCGGTGAAGTGTCTGCCCGATGGGAAGCCATTACCCCGAGCCCAGCTGACCTGCACCAAGAGCGGGGGGGCAGAGGTCTGCTCACTCTCCTGCCCCTCCAACGCCCTCTTCCTCGCAGGTACACACAAAAACACTTAGTTAAAGTCACACTTTTTTGAAAAAATCAATTATCTTTTTACCACTGGTGTTTGTAAAGTGATGAGGTTTATCCAACACTTCCTAACAACAATGTATTGACACTTCAGGGGCTGGAATGAAGGACTATTGGATTGAAAAACTGGGACACTGTTAATCATTACATCTATATCCCATGTATCATTATCACTGTTATTTACAACACTCTTATTGTTGTTGCTCTGGTTGTCCTCATATTGTTTTCTTGTCAGTTGTTTTTATTTGTATCAATTCAAACCAAATTCTTAAATTGGGACCTTGGCGTTAAGTTAAGGATGTTGACACTTTTTTACATGTTTTTTGTATTTTCATTTTTTACAGTGGATACCAAAATAATTTACAACAAAACTAATAAATACATAAAATATACCATTTTGAAAATAGGACAAAAGGAAAATAAAGATGTAAAGAATTTATGTTGAGCTATTTAAGAATGATTAGAATTTGTGTCAGTTTTGTTATATCTGGAAGTGGTCTGGGTGGGAGATCACTTAGATAAAATAAAACGGGGAGAAACATTTTTAAATAAAAAAGTTTACTCTGCTCCTGTACAAAAAAAGCCAGATGGTTTTAACCGTCATGCTACACACGCTGCTTCCCTCTGGTGGTAACAGCTCGCTATCACAGCACCTTGTACCTACTCTCCTGTATTTGCCTCTGATGCTTGAAAAAAAGCACTAACGTCCTTTATTGCTGTACTTGTTGACTCCTCAGGATGCTTCACTCAGACTAATGTGTTTTCCCTGCGCAAGCACTTTGGCTGGCAGCCCAGCGTTTCCTCCTCCTGCAATAGTACTTAACACACATCTGTAAATCGATTACATTCTTTGATCGTGCCTTTTTTTCCATTGCTTCGTTTAACTTGGCTGCCGTGGTGTGAGAATGATGGAGAGCTCTCAGGCATGAAGTGAAATATTTGTTTTCCTGTCTTTCTGGAGCAAAGTCTTAATTTCAGCGGGGGAGAGAGCCATGTAAATTCCTGTGGCTAAATGCAGCCCAGGCTCTTATTTAATCATCTCACTTTTATGACCTCCAAAGACTTCATCCCTCATTTCACACTCGAAATGCTTCTTTGTGCGCATCACGATAGAAAAACAGGGTTCGTAGATCTATCACATGGGCTTTCATTTCTCAATAGAGGTTCAACAAGTTTCCTCTGGGCTGTTGTTTCTGAATACAGGAGCAGAGTAAGGTCCTACTGCGTTTATACAATTCTTCTTAATCCTCCGAGCTGTGAGTGGCCCAGCGCCGTGCCAAGTGAAACACACATGCCTCCATATCTTACAGATGTTTGATGGAGCAGATGACCCGGTCACGCAGTCCATCAGACGAAATGAAAACTCTCAGCCTCCCTTACCTCTCATCATCATATCTGATTCCTCTGATGTGTGTGTGTGTGTGTGTGTGTGTGTGTGTGTGTGTGTGTGTGTGTGTGTGTGTGTGTGTGTGTGTG
>NW_011366482.1:23485-60307 GCF_000735185.1 Notothenia coriiceps | reverse complement strand
CGTAGTAGTATACGTAGTAGTACGTAGTAGTAGTAGTAGTAGTAGTAGTAGTAGTAGTAGTAGTAGTAGTGTAGTAGTAGTGTAGTAGTAGTGTAGTGTAGTGTAGTAGTAGTGTAGTAGTGTGTGTGTGTGTGTGTGTGTGTGTGTGTGTGTGTGTGTGTGTGTGTGTGTGTGTGTGTGTGTGTGTGTGTGTGTGTGTGTGTGTGTGTGTGTGTGTGTGTGTGTGTGTTTCTAACAGACTCAGAGAACAGCTACACACTGAGCTGTGGAGTGCCCGTCCAGCCTGTTAAAGCTCCTCCGAAGAGGAACACCACCAGTGCTTTACCCACCTGTGGCGGTACAGTCGGACTTTCTGTTACTCTCAGTCAAAATATGACTTTTAGACTTTACACATCTGTCGTTTTTATAATAAAGGGTGATTAGCAAATCTGTGTGTCTCTTCTGCTTATGAATAAAGACACGCTGGCCGCACCCATAAAGCAGAAGGCCAGGTTTAAGATCAAAGACGCCAAATGTCACCTGAGGCCCCGAAACAAGGAGAAACACAGAGACTCCTCCAGACAGAACCTACAAGGTAAACACATTGTACTGAGTTTAGCTTCATTTGACACACTACGCTTTTATTTGAAGTGAAATTGTAAAAAACTGCAGTTATTTTTGTGTTGATTAAAACATATTGCTCCTCCTCCTCCTCCTCGTCTTTTTGACCTGGAAGGAGGCCAATTCCCTTGCACAGACGACTGCCAGGTAACATTTGTAAACCTCAAGTGCGACTCTTCTAAGAAGCGCCGACGAGGACGCAAATCTCCTTCCAAAGAGGTTTCCCATATCACAGCTGAGTTCGAGATGGAGATGAGAGAGGAAGAAGCATCAGGTATGTTCTTTCTTACATGATTTGTCTATATCAAATCAGTTTGAAAAATAACAATTGTTTACATGGTAAAATATGAACAGTGTCAGGCTGTGTTTTTCAAAGAAACCTTTAGAATTCGTGTTTTGACCACCAAACCTCTTTTTCCTCAGACACTTGTAACGTGGAGTGTGTGCGGGAAAGGGTGAAGCAGAAGCTGCAGAGCGCCATGCGGACGCTCAGGAAGTCCATCAACAGACAGCAGTTCTACATCCAGTTCTCTGGGACGGAGTACGAGGTGGCCCAGAAACCGTCCAAGGTACTGGAGGGAGTCGAGCTCTGCAGCACGGGACAAGTCCTCCGAGAGGGGAAGTGTGGTGAGTTCAGGGTCCTGCTAGCAGGCGTGTGGAGAAACGGATTACATGTTACGGGTTTACGTAATCAGCATGCAAAAGAAAGGTAACTGTAGTCTCTTACATTTACGTAAAATAATTAGAATCAGTTTACTGGTACATTTTTTTAAAAGGGGGATAACTAGCAGCTTAACAATGTTACAATACAATTTAAAATACAAATATTTGAAAGTTCATGCTGATGCATTACAACACCTTTTTGAATTGCATTAGGTGAACAAAATGACTGTGTATACTTGAATTCATTTGATAAAATAAAACAGCAGGACAAAGTTCAAAACAAGCCACAAAAGTATTCTTCCAAATCATTAGCCACTGTCTTGCTCCTCAGTGAGCTGTGGGCTGGGGACGTTCTACAGCGGGGAGCAGGAGCAGTGTTTGCAGTGTCTTCCCGGGACGTACCAGGACACGCTGGGTCAGCTGTCCTGTGAGCCATGTCCCGGCATCGAAGGACAGGGCATCGCCGGGGCCAAGAACGTGTCTCAGTGTGGAGGTAACTCCCCATCCCATCATTGAAGCAGGGTTCTTGGAAAAAGTCATGGAAATTCAAAATGCAAATTCCAGGCTCTGGAAAGGTTTTGGAAAACAATATTTTTTCCCAAAGTTTTGGAAAAGTAATGGAAATGTAACTAAAGTTGCATCAAATATAATTTATATGTTATCTAATCGCCGAAATAGTAATACTATAATGATATTAAATACTGTATCGTATAGTAATGAAACGTAAAATGGCATTTAACTGTCGAGGTATTTTGCTGGTGAGAGATTTTAGTAGAAGCTAGTAAGCCTATTTGATTTGTTTTGGATAGGCACAACATGTTTCATATGCAGACCTTATTTTCCTGTTCCATGTTAAAATAAACAATTTTCAGTGATACCGCTGAGAAAGAGTAATTTCTTTGGTCATGGAAAATTAGGTAAAGGTCATGGAGAAGTCATGGAAAATCATTGGTGAAAAAGTGTATGAACCCTGTTGAAGTGACTTCAGAACACTTAGCTCTTGCATTCTACCTCCAAAAGTAACAAAACAGTTGAAGTAGTAATCATACTATCATCACTCAACACTTTACTGTATTAGAGCATCTTAGATGTTTCTCCTGCCAACTCCCACTTTTATCCTTGTCATTGCTGAGAATCGCAATTCTAAATGTTTTTTGCGCTGAAGATGTCTTCTATGCTCTGGAAACATGTACCAACAAAATGCATGTATAAACATGTTGTGTTGGTACCACCTAGTGGCCATTCGTGATAAGGGAATCACAGCTACAGCAACAACGGAGCACCACAGACCATTGTTAGTGTATTTCATTTAGGGCTGCACAATTCATCTAAATTCTATCAAAATTGCGATATTGATTAGTACAATATCAAAAAGGCAGAAACAAAAAGGAAGTTGCAGAATTGGATTTTACAGACACAACACAACATATTTGTTTGGATGCACCTAAAAAGTCCCACCATGTTCATTTAGATATGTTTTAATGATGATGAGAACGATGCAAAGAGACCAATCCTTCCTTTACAACTCAAAATACATTTAGCTTTTCTTGAAGTATCTGAGCTTAGAAAGATGGTTACCAACTGATCTTAGACGGAGAAACACTTACATTTCATAGTGTAGAACCTCAAATAGCTTCTCAGTGAAGCTATTGAAACAGTAAGAGAAAAAGTACAACAGGTGATTCTCTTGTGTCCTTCCCTCAGGTCAGTGTCCAGCGGGTCACTTCTCTCCTGACGGCTTTCGTCCATGCCTGTCCTGTCCGCTGGGCTCCTACCAGCCTGAACCGGGCCGAGTGCTCTGCTTCCCCTGTGGAGGAGGCATCCTGACCAAGTTTGAAGCATCAACGGCCTTCAGGGACTGTGAGGCCAAAGGTGAGTCTTTGTGTCAGACATATCTTTATGTATACTGTATGTATTTCCCTGCAACATCATTTAATCAGCACTGAGGCATTTCATTCAGTTGGCAAAGTGTATTTAAATGTATTGAGGGGGAGTATGATCATATCCATGCTTTCATTGGGTCTCTTTAATTAAATGCCAGTTTAATCCTTTGCATGATGGCGTGACAGCACATCATTCTGAAGTATTCCACAGATTGTTTTTTAATGTTTTTAGGTTTCCTAGCTTCTCAACGATTGTCAAAACTATTCTGTTTGTCATTCTACCGATATGAACTGATGAAGTGCAGCCTCACAGAGACTGTAGATGAAAATGCGTGTTCAATATTCTATAGATTGCTTCACTTTCTCCTGTGTAATTGGAGCTTTTTATCTGCCACTTTACAAATGTGTATGTGCATACCGACATTTGCAATGACACAAGCCATTTGTCAGCAGTTTCATTGTTACCGCTGTCAGAAAGCCGCGTTCAGATGTGCATGAAATGGCAATTTGCAAAAGTCGATGTTAAAGTCGCCTATACAGGCTTTAGTGTTTTGTTTATGTCTCTGTTCTGTAATCTAGGCATGTTTAATATCACAGCTGCAGCATGTATCTTGTGGATCGTTTATCCTCAGACATTTTGTTCGGTGTGTACTGACACTTCTGTTCCTCCTCAGTGCACTGTGCTCCTGGACATTACTACAACTCAAGCACCCACCGCTGTATCCGCTGCACGGGAGGCACCTACCAGAATGACTTTGGGCAGAACTACTGCATCACCTGCCCCGGGAACACCACCACGGACTTTGACGGCGCCACCAACGTCTCCCACTGCAAAAGTAACCCTGCTCGACCTATACATTTAGGCGTCCATTGAATATCTCACTGGTAACCTACATTTCAAAGTGTTTCTTTCATGTTGCCCTCAGACCAGGTGTGTGGAGGTGAACTGGGAGACTACACAGGCTTCATCGAGTCTCCTAACTACCCTGGAGATTACCCATCCAACGTGGACTGTGTGTGGACCATCAACCCCCCACACAAGAGGCGGATTCTCATCGTAGTACCAGAGATCTTCCTCCCCATCGAGGATGAGTGTGGAGACGTGCTGGTCATGAGAAAGAGTGGTAATACAAAGATAGATTTATCATGATTAAGAATAACACTAATGTTGCCGTCATGACACAGAGACACACACAGAATGTTCTTCTTCTGTGACAGAAAGGATTATGTTGTCACAGGTAGGATTTCAAAGTCATTTCAGACCCATTGACAAGAGAGTACTATTCTAACATGGTTGCACCGTTCCTCCAGCCCTTCCCACCTCCATCACCACCTACGAGACGTGTCAGACCTATGAGCGGCCCATCGCCTTCACGTCTCGCTCTCGAAAGCTCTGGATTCAGTTTAAGACCAACGAGGGAAACAGTGGCAAAGGGTTCCAAGTTCCCTACGTCACTTACGATGGTGAGTCTCCTTTACACAATCAATCTAATCTCACACAGTGATCCATCTGTCTTCAATCTATACACTATATCATTTTGCCCTGCTCATTGTTCCAGAGGACTACCAGCAGCTGATAGAGGACATAGTGCGAGATGGCAGGCTCTACGCCTCTGAGAACCACCAGGAGATACTGAAGGTATTGAGCCAATCAGTCAATTACTAGTCTTTGATGAAAATACATCAAAATGAAGGTTTGAAAAGGTCCTCTCCTCAAATCATTGGTGCAGCCCGGATGACCCCGTGTGTCTGTGTGTTTTCTTCCCAGGATAAGAAGCTGATAAAGGCTCTGTTTGACGTGCTGGCCCACCCTCAGAACTACTTCAGGTACACGGCGCAGGAGTCCAAAGAGATGTTCCCGCGCTCCTTCATCAAGCTGCTGCGCTCCAAAGTCACCAGGTTCCTCAGGCCGTACAAATAGTCGGGATATCTCCAACGTCCTGTCAAAGCCCCCCCCCCNCCTCTTTTCTGATCCGCCCCTGCCCGTCATACAACGTAACATCCGCCTTTACTATATTCCTCATCTTTGACTCCTTTAATAAGTAACACATTGACGCCCTTCCCTCAGTTTGTGCAGCTCTTTTTATAAGGTTTGACCGATATGGGTTTTTTTGCAGACCATTTTTTTAACACAGAAGAAGCTGCCTGATAGAAATTGTGTGTATATATTGTTTCTTTAAATCCAACTATATTATACCAAACTTGTGAAAGCATTAAAGCATGTAAACATGTCACAGAAGAGGAACACAATACAAATATGAACCTGAAAATGCAACTCAACCCCTTTCAACATTACATTATCAAGCTACATGTAATTCATTATAGTCACTAAAGAGACAATGAAAGCAGCTGAAAGGAAACCTGTTTATTAGGGGTTTCAATGACTATTACAGAATCAATGAACCGTCTCATAGTTGGCAAGAAAACACATTTCTCAAAATCTTGGACTATTCCTTTAAAATGTGTTTTCAAACATTTAAAAAAAATCATATATATAATAAAATGATACTTCTTATGATTAGTACAGTGCAAGTATCAGAAAACCATTGTGTCGGTCAAACCCTATTTCTGCACACCATATACTATTTTTTTTCTTTTCCAAAAATCTCCCCCTCTCTCATTTTTATTTCGCTCTTGTTTTTTTCTGTGTTTTTGTGTTGTTTTTGTAATATTTATACTGAACTTGCAGAAGCCCACATCGCAGATTTACAACGCACATACAGACGTGTGAAATGTGTGGACATACAGCAGGTGGACATGCATGATGTGTAATCTGAATTGGATTCCTTTATTGCCCCCTTTGTGCACGAGACAAATGTGTTTTCTATACGCACATTTTAACCATTTTTATGTGGGGAAATCTTAACCATTCCACCTTTAGTATGTGCTTTATCCATTTAAGCACAGGGAAAGATTAAATGGGGTGAATCAGAAAGTCTATATTGTAAAAAAAAAAAATAGAACATATGTAACAAGATGAGATAAACTACCTGCAAGTAACAGAGTGTTACTTTAGAGAGAAATGTATGGAATGTAACTAATATTTGGAACTTTAATTGCACTTGAATTTTATATTTTAAACTGTAGGAAAAAAAGATCTAAGTTACGTTTTTTGTTACCTTTTTATGTATTGTTTTGAAATGTGCCACATGTGGCGGTGAAGAGAGAGACGGCTGTGTCTCCTGTTATTGCCCCCGCACTCATAGCCCATTCACACACACAAAGACAGTTAGATTCAAGCTTTAGCATCTCGTAAATGTATGTAAACTAATGTGCACAGAGAAAAACTCCACGACAGTTTGTTTGTGTATTCACTGCCAGATTTAGCTTCATATCTGAAACATTTCCTAAAGCTGCCAGAGAGAGGAAGCGTCAACATAGAAGCTTCTTGTATGATGGCACTACTTACATGCCTGTTACTTAAAAACTAATTACAATACCTGCATTTATCCAGATGCAGTCTCTTTCCATTAAATAGGAAGTATACCTTTCTTTTATAACCCAACTAAATGTTTCTGTGTCATTCCGAATGGTACTAGTATGTCTATGAAATCCTATAACATGTATTGAAGATGGGCTTTATATATCTGCACAATGCGACTGGAGGCGGGAAAAACATGTATGGTGTGACTGGAGTTTTGGAGGCGAATGTAGTGGCAGTCAGAATAAGAAACATCTCCTATCTGAGTGTCTGTGTGTGTGTGGCACTTGCAGCCTGCAAACTTTATCTGTGTGTTGTTTATGAAGAAGCTGGCCTCCCCTGACGGATGATACAAAATCAGATGAACATCCCCCTTTTGACGTTAAAGCTCCTCGAGAAACACTTTGGATAACATTCCTGAAAAGAGTCTTTGTGCTGAGCATAAAGAAAGCGTGATGATTATAAATGAAAGGACCATACTGGAGGTTTTGTATGTTTTAGCACATGTACTTAAAATGATGTAGACTATCTTCAGTGCAGTATCACAGATTTCCTATAATCCAGGGGTGTAATTTCAACACACTGGAAAAATCAATGTGTTTGATATTTGGAAAAAAACACTCTTTCTTACGGTTTGCTGGAGTTTAAAAAATGATGCAAATGAAAAAAAGGGACATGCGCAGCGTTTATTACAACTGCATGAACAAAACACCCAGATACAAAATGCAGCAAGAAGCTCAAGACTTGCATGGTTTTTGAAAGTGCAGCACGTTTCTCCTGATGGAAGTGTTTTGGGCCGCCCTACTTTCTTTTGTTCATGATATCTACATAAATAATACGTTGCTTCAGCAAACATGTTTTTTAGTATATCTAAATTTTGATTTTCATAGCACACTGAAATAAAACAAAAGGAAGTCAATAAAAAAAATGCGTTCTTCAATCTTTAATCATGTTGTTTATTGGTTTTCAATGGACTGAAGCATGCACAACTACTAGTATGGTCCTGCATGGCACTGAGCTGGTCATAGTTAGGGCATTTCATTCCAAAACAAGATACTAAATGGAAATAACCAGTTAAACAAAAAGGGAAATATTTTTACCGGCATTGACTGATAATCACCCCCTTAAATACTCTTTCACTGAAATTCCAAACCGCCGAATAGCTGCCATACAGATGATTTATGGTATGGCCTACTTCCTGTTTGAGGTGGGCACTGTTCAATATGAGTGTTATGAAAAAAATTACATGAAATGCTCTAACATTTTAATTGAATGTTTTGTTTTCCTGAGAATGTATTCTATTGTGTAAGCGTGTGTGTGTGTGTGTGTGTGTGTGTGTGTGTGTGTGTGTGTGTGTGTGTGTGTGTGTGTGTGTGTGTGTGTGTGTGTGTGTGTGTGAGTGCCTGTGATAGGGAGAGTGCGTTTGTACTTTAGTCCAATTTGTAGAGGAATAATTGTAACGTTTGTGTTAGTCGGTTGTACCCAAAGAGAGAAATTGTAACGCAGTGTTGTGCCATTGTTTGGTCCATGAAACTCCAGTACTGAACAAATTAAATAAAACAGTAGCAGAAAACACACTCCGACTTTTTCTTTTGTCCCTGAATGTGGAACAGACACAGAGGAGCTCTCGGAGCGGCTCTTATCTGCTCATTATATCTCTTATCTTTCCTTAGATGTGGCTCTAAACCCGACTGGCCTAAAGTACGCTTGTGAAAAATGTGGCTGACGCTGCTAATATTCCTCTTATCTTCAAGTGACACAATCTGTACAGGAGATCTGGATGCTACATCAGAAACACTCATCATCATCCACCCTGGCAGGATTCTTTTTCTCCCATTCACATTGTCTCTCTTTGTCTTAGAAGGAAATGGGAGTGAGATAACCTGTTTGAACTTCTGTCAGGTAATCTACACTCCTCCTGGGCATGTTCTAGGACTTGATGAATCTGCTGCTTGCTGTCTAGGTTGCCCATTTTGTCCCGTTCAAATAGCTGTAGGTAACTGTTGCTTTAGTGGAAAGCTTGTGAAGCAAATCAGGTAACTGAATTGTGACCACAGACTCTACAAAGTTCACAAATTCTCCCATTTAAGAGTTTGTTCAGTCACTGTCAGGTGCCTCCGGTGAGGGGTCAGACACATTTGAGAACTCTGAAGGCATCAGTATGCTACAAACAAAGAATTTAGGATTGGTTGACTATCTAATTTAAGCAATGGCATACCAATAAACAGTGCACAGGCAGCGCCCCACTAGCAAAAAGGGTTAATTTATTCAAGCTAATAAACTATTAGATATCTTATACGAGCAACAAGGCAATTTTCACTTTTCAGGCCAATTAAATATAATGTCAGGTGAAGTTATGTTAACAACAAACACTGGTATATTCAATGAAGTCTTTACAGCCACATGTATGGAGTATAACCATGCAAAACACACAAGATACACAATAACAAACCAGCCTTGTAACAAGACCAGATATCAGCATACAGATACAGCTAGCCGTAGAAGTAATAAAATACATGACTCTTGTTATTGAAACAAATCCTTTTTTGTGTACTTGGATCCAAGAGATCCAAATCTGACACACCAAACAGGTGAATGCTAGTTCAGCTAACATGCTAAATGCTACTTCATGTGTTCAAGATGGACTCTGCGGCGTCAATTCTGAATTAACTGGGGAACTTTTACCTCTCCTGAGTTGTGTGTGACTGGTTATAGTTGTGAAAGAGAGGTAGAGGACCCAGATTAAACTATAGATACACAAACAGGAGTATTTTTGCTCCCTTGATCTTCCTATTCTTCCTGCAATCCAAAAATCTGCATTCTAGAAAATATCAGGCAGAGTTTTCCTCCGTAAGAAGCAGCCATAATATTGCTGTTATTACCTGTGAAGTATAAAAATACTGCTTCCACAGAGCGTGATAATCCATCACAGTGTGACACCAGCATTTGGTTTGATCAGAGTTTGTGTTTGAGTGTTTTTTCATTGTCTCTGAACTGAGTGTTTTCATATCCCTGCTGCTCTCCTCCCTGTCAATCAGCTGACTCCAGAACAGAGGAAGTTTGCTCCAGGAAATAAACATGTCACCTTACAAACTTTACAGATGCATCCATGTCCTCTTCTTTGTTGTGTCTCTTCTCAGAACAGCATTTAAATTAATATTCACTTGGCTTTTAAGGACATCCGTAAAAGAATATCATAAGCCTTGATTACAGATGAATCCGTTTCTTTATCCATAAGTGAATGGCCTTTGATAACTGAGTGACAGTGGCAGTCTTCTTAAATGATGGGGTTCAAAGCCTGTTTAAAATATTACAATACTAAAAGTCTTGAGTTGCTTCACCATTTGTGTTGGTCATTAATCAGACTTGACAGGCAGATCGGATGTTATAGAGTTATTTCCAGGGTGTCCAATCAGTATCCGGCATCAGCAGGAAAATGCTACTGTGCCAGATGCTGAGATTACTCTCCCTTTTGCTTTCTTGTTGCCTTTCTATCAGTCGCTCTGCTCAAAGTTCACTGGATATGAAATTATAAAGGGGCCGATTGAGTGACCAAAATGTGACAGAACCATTGTTTCTTGAAAGTTCTTGGAAAATGTCAAACTAACCTTTCAGGCCGAAGAGCTGTGGAATGACTCGTCATCACATGAAGAATGGGTGAAATGTGTAAGCCTTACCATCCCAGCAGGTTCTAGTAAATTGTATAGAAATGGACCACATATGACCAGCAGATGGCGAACTCACTCCAACCTGACATTGTAAGCTTCCTCCCTGACTTATTGATGCATAAATTGAGCTCCAGATTGTGTTCTATTTGTTTAGCTCATTACCAGCCTAAATCCCACTGCTATTACCTGTGGATGAACAGGAACAGACGATGCAGAGATATAATGCTGTAATTTCATTGAGCATCCCAACACTAATGTGGGAAGTTGCAAAAGATCAAATAGGGTTTAATGATAAAAAACTGTGTTTTGTATTGTTTGGTTTGATTATAAAGCAAAAGATCCTGCCAAAACCCGAGTAACAGTAATATTGCTGAAGATAGATAGTCGATAGAAGCTTGTTTACCTTAATATTTAATTGAATACAATTATTGTAGCCTACTTCAACTTATTTTTTATAAAGTATTATAGCCATTGATAATTCAATTTCACTGCAATTAAGAGGGAAATAATGTAATTTTAAAGCCACATAATTAATATAATATAGTTATAAAAGTTCCTTTCCAGATCGAGATTTTACATTAAAAAACAATTGCGTTTTTGTTTGTGTCTAGTTGGGGCTCCTTCTCATGTTTCAGATCCACCAATGAGACATGTCCCTTTTCATATACATAGATTAATGTGCCTAATGCGTGTACTTGAAAAATGTAGGCTAAAGTATTTTACCTGCTAAAATCAACCTTCTACTCCAGGAATAATTTGCATGCAGGACTTTACATTGTAATAGGTTATTCGGGGATGAGAATACCTTAAATTCTCCAAAAATACATTACCCAACCCAACCCTAAATTAAAAAAAAATCGGCAAAAAGCTTGTGGCCCATGTAGAGGCTCAGTCCTGGCTGTGGAGGACCGGGATTTGAACCTGACCTGGGGACCATTTGCGCATGCCATCAGCTCTGTCTGAACATATATTCTCAGTAGTATAACATCATGAAGACTAAAATGTTACAGCCAAATAACCACATGTTTGTTCAGTGTGCTGGGGGAATAATGGACCAATGCCCTCAGTGTGCATTAACTCCTGTTCCCGGCCCTGGTGGCCCCGGTGAGCCTCTAACCACCAGCGGCTTCTCTGTGGATGTGTGACCGGAGGGGGTGAGCTCTGTGTGGCTGCGCAGAAGCTCTCGGTCCTCCCCCCTTTTTATGCTCCTCCTTGTACCGATCACCGGGAAACATGGTGAATTAGAGAGAGAGAGAGAGAGAGAGCCAGAGAGAGAGAGGGGGCTGTATCTCCACCACGCACTACACCGGTGCACCACGGGGTTCGCATTCAAACTGACCAGCGGGTCTCTGCGCGCACACCGTCCTCTGCATCCATCACCGAGCAGCAGCTGAACCGGAGCCGGTAGGTTGATTCCTTCTCATTTTCCTCCCGGTGCATTTGTGCAGATGTGTCTTTTTATGCATGCCACACCGCAGTACTTGAACTCCAAAACATCGATGCGTATTTCCAGGTTAATCTAAGCTGGGCAACCTGATGAATGTGTGTTTTTCTCACACGGTCCATGAGTAACCTGCATTTTAATAATGGCATGCGTTCCATGTATTGCACTTTAAAGCATGGAACGCTTTTATGTTGGATCCGATTTCAGAAGCATCCAAAGGACAAAGTCTCCAAGGCTCACCAGAGCCCCAAACATCCCACATGTCAGAGAAAAAGGCAGTCAGGGCAGCCTGTGTGACCAAACTTTTATAGTTCACTGCAGCCTGCAACACATTAAGAGGAGAGGGACACTTCTTCACAATGTGCTTTAAGCTGACCAGTCACTGAAGACTAAAATATCCTATTAAATGTACTATGTTAAGGTTTGGAAAATGTGCATTTCCAGTCAATAGTGTGTCAGTGAATAACATTTGGTTAGATGAAAAGGAGGAAAGTCAATTAATGGTTCAGAGAAAAATGCCTTTGTTGAATCTGTCTTGTAATTTTTGTATCTAGATAAGATTTTCCTCATAATTTCTGAACTCATGATTCACAGACTTAAGGCTTCATATCATACCAGAACACCATTAAGACCAGGCGGCTATACATAAAACAGTTACTCTGATAATAGTCACGGGCTCATATATGACGGCCGTTTGTTAAATATGAGAATGTGCCCGAGAGGAGAGAGCATCAATCAGACAGTCTCTCCGGTTTCTGCATGTATAATCCGAGCTCTGTAAAACATGCTGAAATGTAGAGGAATCTCTCTTTCCTTCTCAGAACTCAGTCATGTTTTAGAGAATATATTTGCACATTAAGATAAAACGCAGGTTAAATAAAAAAATGTACATTTTTATTTAGAGCCTGAATTAAAAAGTCTTTATATAAATGACTATGCTGAATCTGATGCATCTTAAACTGCAATTAATTAATTTTTTCCCACTTTATCTGTGTTATTTCTACAAATAAAGTGCATGAGCACAGGTTCTTTGCACAGTTTTGTCTTTTAACATTCCAAAGAAAATAATAAAATGGTACGATGTGCTCTGTCTATATCAGTTGACATTGTTGTATTACCTTACTTTATAAATCCTGATCTACACTGTAAACTAAATACTGGAATTAATGTGTTAATATACAAAATGAGCACAAACAGATAAAAAAACTGCTGAAGGATTTGCACAATGTCCACAAATATCCAGAGAAACTTCTAAGAGAATGAAAAGAACAAAAGCAGACGAGGTTCTGCTGTAAAAAAAAAGACTCAGAGCAACCATAGAGGGATGATCAGAAGGAGACATTCAAATATTAAAAAGACGAGTTAAAATGACCACAAAGATGCAAAACAAATACAGGGAGACAACAAAGATATGCTAAATGTCCCTTAGGAGTAGAAAAACAACCACAAATAGACAAAAAAAAGACCAAATAGGACACAACATGACCACAAAAGATGCAAAATGACGGAGAGACACCATAACATCTCAGTCTCATTTGCAGGAGGGCTAACTGTTCCAGGGAGGGCAGTTTGAGGCTGGTGTGGATATAAAAAGAATAATCAGGAATTACCTCTATGTCAGGATACGGATTTTAGCAATAGAGTTTTGACTTTGGCCAGAGTAAGTATGGGATTGAGAGTGGACTAATGTTTGTGAGTGGAAGACGTACTTGCATGATCCAGAAAACAGCAATTTGGCCAAATGTGTTCTCACAGCATCTGCTAATGCATCTTTCTGTCTCTCACTGGCAGTGTGGGAGGCTGTCACTGTCACACACATGACAACAGAAACACATTTTAATATGCATGCACAGGCCCACATACACATCAACCTGCGCGCACAGAGCACACTCATGTAATGTATGCAGCCCTGAAACACATCCACCGAGCATGCTGGGATTTGCCCGTGACAAACAGGCGCAGTGTGAAGTGTGTATCTGTCACGTCGGTGTGCTGTCAGCGTGTGAGGTTGCAGTGAATGAGGAATGGAAATGGCATGGCGGTCCCGGCAGGCTTTGCCAAAGCAGCCTGTCCCCAAATTATCACCTCCGTCTCCAGCATCCCCGTCATCTCAGCAGCTCTCAGCGGTCGCCAGAGCTCCGAAAATGAGCTGCATTGAGGAAATCCATTCTTAATGGGCGACACACGTGTGCAGGCTTCACACACAGTGACAGGGATTCAAAATATTCTATCACTGCAGTATATTATTTCATATTATATAATAATGAAAAGAACATTATACATCGGCATATAAAAGTTACTTTGAAGGAGCAGAAATAAAGGACATTTCTAAATATAAAATCATCCAAGCTCTTGAACTTCAATTTGCAGCCTGACTAAGATTCTGCATAACATCCATTTTTCATTTAGCCTCCTATTCAAGGTGAAAATGCTGCGCTCAGGCGGCTTGTGAGGCTCTGTTGGATTTTAATATCAGATTTAAGTTTATAGATGCTCTTGGACTAGAGTAGCTGCAGGGGATGCAGAATGCAGCGTTCACACCACAGTGCTGTCATTTACCAGCATGCACCTCCACACTAAAATCTAGTAAAAAGTAAAGCATGCTTTGGACTTTTTTTCCTTCTGTATTTTCTGTCAGGATTGAACAACAGTAATTCCCAGGTTGTTGTTTGTTCTTAGAAAAAAGATGGATCGTCTTTTAATCATAAACATCTTGTTATATCATCTGACATTTTGATAATCAGTTTAGTTTCTTTTACTAACCAAGCAGTGAGGCAACAACGGCACAAGTTGTTGAAAGAAAACAGGGGTTTTTTTTACCCCAAAATTACAAAAATACATTTTAACCAATAATCTTAATAACTGGACCTTTAAAAGAGCTCAACAAAAAATAACTCTTATCATAACAGCAACTTAAACATATGTTGACTGAACAAACTGAACTGCCACAATGGCACTTGAGGGGATGTAGTGGCTTGGCCGAACTAAGTAGCAGACGAGGGGTAACTAAGGTGGACACACTATACGAAGCAAACACATTAGTCGCAATTCCCCCCTTGACATGGAAGCACATGGTTTGGCCCAATTGGCTCCAGGATTGAAAAGTCCTCAGTCCTCAGCCACACCTTTTGCTCCACCAGGAAGTAACCTTCGTCAACAAGCACGGTAACTCAAAGACAAACAAATAATAATTGATATACCAAACAAATACTTGTGTTAACCCTACAGGGCTTGGATGTTTGCACATAAACTAAGAAATGTAGGATTAAAAGCTAGTAAACTCAATTTAAACCAACTTTGTGGTGTTTATTGCTGGTGTGGTTGGCTGCAACCGAACCTCCTTTTTAAAACAAACACAGACTCCGATGTTAAAAAATAATTGATGGCGCCAAACCAAGATGATTCACCGACATTTTGGAACCAGTCATCTTTAAAATCTTTTTTGTGTAGCCAATAGGCCTACATTGTCATGAAATTGTGAAACATGCCCATCACAAGTTGGCAGTGGAAGTTGTGACATCAGCAGCTGAAACAATAAACTGTTTATTAAATGATAAACTGTATAAAACAAGTACAAAATATGACCTCATCATATTTAATCCTGTACCCTGACTTGATGGATGACTGTGAAATGAATTGTTTTAGTTTTCACATTTCTGCTTGTTTTTACCGCTGTCCATCCTAATCACACCCTCTTCATCACAGCTCTGTTGTGTCCTACTCAGGTGCCGAGCAGCTGCGGAAAGAAGAAGAAGAAGAGGAGAAGAGAGGAGGGGCCGTTTCTACTAAGCTCACTGTGACTCAGTGAGTTGTTTGAACCTGGACTACCTGCCCACAATTCTCAAGCCAAACTGACCCTCCCAGCCTCCCACCTCGCTGCCCTCCACCTTCTCTGATCTGGTCCCAGTGCCATGGCCTTTACCCTGTCAGAGATAATGGCAGCCAGACGGCAGCAGACGCAGGCTCAGTTGCAGGCCCAGCGAGGCAACAGGACAGCAGTGGAAGTAGACGAATACAGCACCAACCCCACTCAGGCCTTCACCTTCTACAACATCAACCAGGGACGCTTCCAGCCGCCACAAGTCCACATGTGAGTAGAGACGTCGGTCACATGACCATTTTACTGATCATCCTGGAGGAAGTTACTTTATTTCCTGTTTTACTTTTGATTAACTTTCCTTGTTTCTGAACTGAAATTAATGATAATAGAAGTCAATGTTTAAGGTAATGAGTTTTTTGTGTCTCCTTCCTAAAGAGATAAGAGGGAATTAATATCAGTCTGCGTGTTAAATATGTTGTTAGCCTAGCCTAGCATAAAGTCCTGCTCCCCGTCTTTTTGCTTTATGATAGACAGCTAACCTGGCTCTGACCAAAGTGAAAAATCAGTGATTATGCGTTACAACCGTTAGCAACCAGAAAATGACACCAGTAAGGACAAACAGATGAGAATGCTGCGTGGGGTCTGGGTGCCTTGTTGGCGGGACGTTGCGCGGCTCGCTGCTGTGAGGAGCGGACAGTGTGAGCTGGGTTCATTACCTGGTTGAACCCAGCGAGACATCGCGAATGGACGTGGGAAAGGGGGGGTGCTGAGGGGGCTGCAGCACCCCCATCTGCGAGGCTCCACTAGCCTCGCAAAAGCTACATAACTTTAACAACGGGAAAGCATGACATGGGACCTTTAAACACAAACGGTAAAATAAAAATGACAATTTTTGGTTGAAAGTTCATGGATGTTCTGTTTATGTATAAGGCAGGCATTGACTTGTATTCTTTATCATATTTTGGTGAGACACTCCCGCTTCTGCTTATTTTTCTCTTAATTTGCTGTGCCTGCCGTTTGCTGTTTTTGCAAACTCAACACATCCTCTGTGTTAACCTGCTGTTTTATAAATTCAGCAATTCGCACTTTTGCCAAAGAACCAAAAAGAGTCATGTCATACTCATCACTCTGCTGCTCTTGAGCTAAACTAAAACGCTGTTCTCAGTTGCTTATGGACCTCTGCAGATTCTGCTTTGCAGTTTTAACGATTTGTGTTGTTAGTGTTGATAGAGCACTTCCTGTAGAAGTTTCAAATTTAAAAGCTGACTTGAAGGAAACAGAGCATTTGAGCTGTTGGAAGGCTTGTAGCTAAATATCTAGCCTGCATGGATAACAAAGGCTGGTCACTGTATCAGTATGGCTGATAGTTTAGGCCTTTTATAAGTCAAAAGAAGGCTTTTAATGTGATACATCTGAGCCCAAAGCTTAATACTAAAAACAGCAACTGGAATTTATTTGTGAGTCTTTGGAATAAAATAACTCAGAAAGAGGGAATTACTTCTGTTGAACTGATGGAGTAAGTACCCCCCCTCCCTCCACAGACATACAGAGCTTCTCATTTTAGTAACTGTAATGATTCGTCCTTAAAAGTTGTTTACCTGTTGGCCTTCTCCGACTTTCAAACGTTCAGCTTGAGTTCTGACTTTAGTTCAGTGTAGTTTATACAACCAGGAAACCTGCCTTTTTAAACAGTTACATTAATGCAAAGAAAGAGAATTTCTCAGTGGGGCTCCATTCAGCAGCACTTAACATTTCCTTATTCTGGTACAATGGTGGAACTAAAACATCTTCCACGAACCTCCTCATCTGTATTTCATAACTTTGTGACTCACACTTCAGACGAGCTGTGCTACATGGCTGCATATCTCCTTTGCCTCTTCCACTCGTCTCTGTCTCTCTTGTGGTGGGGCGCAGACGAGGAAGGAGGAGGAGGAGGCTGGGCTGGGTTTTATCGTACCTGGAGGAGAACTCACTAAAGTGGGCCACGGTTATTCACCAGCTCCCCTCTTCCCTCTGGAGACCCTGTGGATCTGCACACGACTGTGAATCCCACAGGACTCTGCTCTTTTCCTATATCTGTGCTTTATTCTTTTTCTATCTCTGCACATTTCTCTTTCTGTCTCTCTCAGCGCCAGGCTTTTATTGTGGCCTCTCGCTTCTCGCTACGTCTCATGTTTCCTCCTCTGCCTCAGTCTGTGGGGATGATTTTCTGCTGGATAGCCTACTAATTCAAACCTCCTTCCACAGAGACTTTGCATACTGTACAGGGAAGTGTCTCTGTGTCGTAAGAGTTCCAATATCCGCAGTGACCCCCTTTTTCCTAACTTTCTTCTCTTCTGTTGTCCCTCCTCGGTTCAGGGTGGACCCGATGCCCCATGACTCGCCCAAACCCCCCGGCTACACCCGCTTTGTGTGCATCTCCGACACTCACTCCCGCACCGACAGCATCCAGATGCCGTACGGAGACGTGTTCATCCACGCCGGAGACTTCACCGAGCTGGGACTGCCCTCTGAGGTCAAGAAGTTCAACGACTGGCTAGGTTAGCATCCATGTTGTTGCTCTGTGTCAAGGCCCCGCTTTCTGGAACTAGGTCCCTTTGTGACGGTTTATTAATTGATTAAGGTCAGTGCCAGGCTAAATATACTCACTCTGGCTGCTATGCTGTGAGAAAACTTTCAGAAAGAGAAGATTCTTTTGAGTTTTCAGGATGTTAATCTACAATGCACATTTTTTTACTGTTATTAAACACAACCCTAGCAGTGTTTTTTAGAACACTGTTTGCAAATCCACTTTACCGATGATGGTTTTCATAAGCAAACAAACATTCCTAATAGATTTCATGCTTACTGATGAGATTGTCTTCTTTTTTGAGTTCAAAGAACATCTGAGAATAGTCAGCGACACATTTTGCAAATGTAAAATGTATGTCTAAATGTTCTGACAACAAACACAAAGGAGAGTTTTAATATAACTGCACTTCCAGCCAATGAAACCTTTGGAAACATCACAAACATGACTGGATGTTCATTGTGATGGACAAGAGGTATTTTCAGCTTCATCTTCTTTCCGTACATATGAGTTAAAACCAACAGCCAAAACAAATCCTAATCAAAAGCCGATGCAAGATTTACAATACAGACCCCTGTATTGTAAAGAAGGCCTTTTATGTAAAGCTGTGTTGAACATGCAGAACCCACAGTATGGTCCTTTAACTGTGATGTGGTGCGGGGGGGGGAGTCTGGCTTGTGTTACGCTCCTCTCAGCTCTGACAGAGGCTGCAGGGAAGTCCGGGTTCATATCTGTGTAGTTTAACAATGACAGCGACCCTTTGTCTGGAACAAACCACTGAAACAAACCAGGCAGGGTGCAGGCTTTCAAAAGCCTAAAGGATAGAGTACATGAGCCTTGCATAGTTTTCAAATTGACGTCAAGCCACGTTTTTGACACTTAATTTACTTACACTCTCTAACTGCTTGTCTGTAAAGCCAGTTATCTTTGTTAAGAGCTTTTGATGCCTTATGAATAACCATGCCTATGAGGGTTTGCGTAAACGTGTCATTTAGCTATGTCGACCCTGTTGAACCCTGTTTAGACGTCACTAGAAGCACACAAACTCTTTATTCTTGATATTTCTTTGCGCACATTTTTTAAACTTTTACTCATTAATCCATATACAACAAGTAAAGGAGGTCTTAATCTTACTGTGATGAGAAGGCCATCTCGATGCGTGTGCAAGTTTGAAGGTTGCACGCCATTCTGAAGCTGATCAAAGTCTGCCTTACTTTGCTGGTATGTGCGTACATTTGGTGGGTTAGGCATTACGAGTAGTTGAATTGTAGCTGCCTTGCTCATGGTTAATATGTCTGTCTGCACTTTCTCTGGTCTTCATCAGTGAATGGAGTTTGCTCGGTTGACATCCTTTTACTCAAATGTCCCTTAAATCAGGGGCGACTGTGGCTGTAGTGCGGTTGTCTTTAAATTGTGGGTTTGATCCAAGCCCCTGCAGTCAACATGTGGATGTATCATTGGGCAAGATGCGTAACCCCGGGTTGCTCCTGATGGTGTGGCCAACGGTGTATGAATGTGTGTGAATGTTAGCTTCCAAGTGGCACCTTGCTCTGTATGAGTGAGTTGTGAATGATTGCTTGTAAATGTAAAGACTGGATAAGTGCTATATAAATACAGTCCGTTTACCAAACGTCTTTCTGCTTTACATGAAGGCTTTATAAAAAACAGATGTAGTTGAGGCTTTGGAAAATAACTGGTAAATGGACATAGAGTTTTGGGAAAGCTGTCCAGTTTATGTACGATGTAGGATTACTATAATGTGATTTTGCATTAAAGGTTTGCATATCAGTCATATTTAAATGTGTCTGGTTGACACTATGGAGAGCAGGCTATTTCTTGTTCAGATTTCAGCGGTATATTCCCGAGCTGTTTTCCTTTGTCGGGCAGGGGAACTTTACCTAGCTCAGACTTTTCTGCCTCCCCTGGAAGCTGCTTATCTCTGTACTGAGTTGGGAAGTGTAAGTCTTATCATTGCTATACGTGATATCTGTTGGAAACCGGAATAAGGTGACCTCGTACGAAGCCGAGCGGCAGGAAAACTGTTGAATCGCTGGATCTACAGCTGTCGAGTTAGCGTAGCAGCCGCGCTATCACCGCTATCATCGCCATTGTCATCGACGTCATCACCACGGGCACAAAGCTCTCCAGGAGCGGAGGAAGCATGTTGGCGGGCCTTTGTGTGTTCATCTCTTTCTCTAAAGGGAAGTGAACATAGGAGGGAGGGAGGGGGGGAGATAAGGGGAGAACTTGTTGTCCTTCCCCTCCTCACACACACACATCCAAGCTGCAGGGAGCACGAGCTGCAAATCCGCTAGCCCGCACTCCAGCGGCGAGAGAGGCAACGGGAGAGACGGGAAAGAAAAGATAAACCGAGCCAAACGTGCCTGCTGCTGCCTCTGAAGTCTCTCTCTTCATCCCTTCCTCCCTTCCTCCCTTCCTCCTCCTCTCCTTTGCCTCTCCACTTCCTCCTCCCTTGCAACTCTGCCAGCTCTTCCTCTTTCTCTTGCCTGCCTGTATAAATATTTATAATCTGCCTATTCCTATTCTTTCTCTCTTTCATTCCCTCCTGCTCCCAGTCTCTGTCACACACACACACACACACACACACACACACACACACACACCGTCCAATTCTGTAGATGAATGTAACTCCCGCTGTTCAGTGTGTGCAGAGCAGATTTACAGGGAGATGGTATCCATTACAGAGAAGTTGGTCAGGTAATTCCGTCTGCTCCCAAACGTCCTACTCTTTCATGGCGTATCTTCTCAATCTTTTTTTGTTTCCCTCTTTTATTTCCTTCCACAAACTCATTCCTCCACCTCTTCTCTTCTCTCGCTCAGCCCTCGGTGGCAGGTCTCTGCGATTCTTCCCCCAGTTCTTATTTTTAGCAGGAAGTCAGTCAGGCTCTCGGGGGCCGCTGGCAGCTGCTCAAGGCTTTGTCAGGAACGGTGAGCGCTGCAGGAGAGGAGGAGAAGAGAGGAAAGAGGGAAAAGAGGGGAGGACTGGAGAGGCAGGAGATGGGATTCATGCAGGGAGAAAGGAAGTTTGAACATGAGGGGATGGCAGGGGGAGAGGAGGAGGAGGAGGAGGAGGAAGAAGAAGAAGAGGAGGAAGAGGAGGAGGAAGAGTTCTCCTCAGAGGAGGGTTAGGTAAACTCACAGCTCTGGAGACTGATGCTAAACTTCTGGTGTGTGTGTGTGTTCTGGAACATAGGTGTGAAGGACTTGAGTTTGAGACTACCTTAGTCTTGTTTGCTTTTTGTGGAAACAAATGTGGTTCTTACTAATATATTGAATTAATGATTGATTTAATTAATTAAAGGTGGGGTAGGTCATTTTGGAGAAACCAGCTCGAGTGCGCTAGAATTTGAAAATACACAGCCGGAAAAAATCTGCCGCTTCCTTACAGAGCCCCTCCTCCAACACACACGAACGTGCACCTGACCAATGAGGGCACGAGAAAAGTTTGTGCACAGATGGAAGGCTAAAATGATTGGTCGTGCTTTTTACAGTACTACGGCTTTTATGGATTTTTTGTCAAAGCACTTTAGATATTCATTGCTATCGGGATGTTAAGAGCATTCCNGGCCAATGAGGGCACGAGATAAGTTTGTGCACAGATGGAAGGCTGACAGGCAGGTAGGCCATCCAGTTACTTTAGCCGGGCTGGCTAAAATGATTGGTCGTGCTTTTTACAGTACTACGGCTTTTATGGATTTTTTGTCAAAGCACTTTAGATATTCATTGCTATCGGGATGTTAAGAGCATTCCATGGAATATAACTAAAAGTGTATCTCGAGCCGGTTTCTCACACTTACCTACCCCACCTTTAATAGGAAGAAAATACAATATATTACACACATCCTCTGATTTCTGTCATATACGTGAGATTTCTACAGTTTGATATGGTTATATCTAATTATTGTTAAGACGTAATTCTGTTATTGCTAGTTTAAAATCCCATGTTTGCAAATGTTTAGGTCCCAAATCATAACATTTAACTAAACTTCTTATGTTATTTATGAAGATATTAATGCAGTGAAACAATTCACTTGTATGCAGACATTTATCTAATCTACAAAGGATTTTTTTAAACAATGTTTAATTAAGAAGCTAATACATTCATTAAATCGTAAAAAATGTTTTAACGGTGTTTATTTTCTTCTAAATCTTTTCAGTTTGTTTACGTGTGTTTGTTTGTGTTTTGTATTTTCAAGGTGTTAAAAACACATTTTCTGGTGATCACATTGCACAGCCTGAAAAGCAGTGATAGCCAACAAGTAGTAATGTTAGCGGTGTTGAAAAGCTGCCATTTGTGCAGAAAGAGAGCGTGGGATTGTGGGAGATGGAGGCTGATCGCGCGGGACAGGTGAGAGCAGAGATTCATAAAGAGTAAAGCAGTGAAGAAAGAGGTGTTATTGAGGGCGATGGGCAGAGCTCGAGATGTGAGCAGCAACACTTCACTCCAATTGTCTCCAATAATGGCCTCTTTGATCAGGCTTCCAGCACACACTCCAGCCGTGAGCACACACACACCCACGTGGATTTCGTAAGACGAGCCGACTGGAAGTGTTTGTTTGTGTGCTGCTCTCGACCTGAGTGACATCTGTGTTCATGCTGTGTGATAGCGCAGCGGGAACATATACTGCAGTGTACGTTGTTTAAATGTGGATCTCATTGTGCTGCGGAGTTAACGTCAGGTCAAGAGAGGAGCAGCTTTCATTCTTAAAGGCTTTGTTCTCCCGCTCTTTCCTTCTGTTTGTCTGACTTCAGTTCAGCGGCTTCACTGCCATCACACAAACACTGAAGATTCACAATGTGAAGAGACAGATCAAGTAACAACCAACCGGCTATTTGCGGTGTTTCTGTCTTTTTGAGAGTACATCCAATGAATGTTTGAAATATTAAAGGGATATTCCTCTCTTTTATGAACTCCACTCAGGGGGTGAATTCAGGTAACATCAGCACTTATTTGTTTAAAGTAGCATTTTGTTTTAAAGGGGCCCTATTGTGCACATTTGTTTTGGTTCATACTTGTATTTAATGTCTCTACTGTGACGTGTTTCCATGCTTTCATGTTCAAAAAGGTCTTCATTTTTCTCATACTGCCTGTGCTGTAGCAACCCCTTTTCACCCTATGTCTGAAACCAGAGCCCAGTCTTGCCGGCTCTTGTGATTGGTCAACCGATTAGGGATGTCCCGCCCTATCATGTACAATGTTAATGAGTCCAGAGTTTCAGGCTTTCTTAAAGTAAAACGTGTGCAATAACTGAGGAGAGATTGTTTAACACACACTTTCTTTTTGGTATTGATATTATGTATCAGATATGACAGCTGGCCTCTTGCTCTTTCTCTGACTCAGGGCTGCAAGGTCTTTAGTTTCTTTGCTTCAACTCTTTATTTAGCGCCTGCTGCACACTGCTTCCCTTAACTAGTGAATAATAGATAAGTGACGACGATGATGAAATTGTACTGTAGGCGCTTTAAATGTGTGTTTTTCCTTTTGTGTGTGTGTTTGCGTGTATGTGTGTCTGTGTGTGTCGGCCCTATGTCTCCGTCCTCTGTCAGGTATCTGTCCCCACCTCTTTACCTCGCTCTTCCCCAGTTTGCTCCCTTTAGCTTAGTAACAGTGAGGGCATTAAACTTTCATGACTGCTGTCTTTTTCTAGCACACTTCTTCTCTCCTCATTTGCCCCCTGCCTTCCTTTCTCCTTCCTTACCCCTGCATTTTTCTTTTTCCACTCAACTCTTTGTCTCTTCTTTTTCCGTCCTTCGCTAAACTTCATAACTCTCCATTTTCATTCTCTGCTTTCCTTCCTTCTCATCTTTTCTTTGGGAAAGCCCCCCCCCCCCTTATGTTTACCCAGCAGTGAGTGCTGCTGGAGGAGAGCATAACGAGGAGGTTTGACAATCCTTTATGGTTTTTAACATTGGGGAAACTCGACAGAATTTCAAGTGACTGTCAATTTAAGCAAACCGTTTTCCCATCTGTCCCTCGCTGCTTTCGAGTCGTCTATTTGCACACTTGAAAGACCTGTTCTCTCTGTGTGTGTGTGTGTGTGTGTGTGTGTGTGTGTGTGTGTGTGTGTGTGTGTGTGTGTGTGTGTGTGTGTGTGTGTGTGTGTAAAATGCTGTTGCATCCCCAATTTCCTCCCCCCCCCCTTCAAGTTGGATTTGTGGATATCTCTTATAAAATGATTGAGGGCTTTCTCGTAATTGTCCTTTCTCCTTTTTACATCTCAGATTTGTTTTCTGGGTTAGCGTCGATGCATTTCATTTGCTGTCTGCTAACTGTTGCTGAATCTGCTTTAGACAGCAACCAAACAGAGGCCAAGCTTTTAGGAAGTGAAACAAAGAGCAGAGTGGAGTCAGTGTGTGTGCAGATGCATCAAACACACAAGTATATTCAACATGCTAATTGCAGTAGACATTGGGCAGTAATTGTAAGCACATTTTAACAACCATCCACCATTTTAAAAACTCCTCAGCGAAAAGAAATGCTTTAAATATCCAGCTAATCATTTTGATTATTACATTTTCCAGTTGAGTTGATCAATGAGCAGAGGCTTACATTTGATTAAAATCCATATTAGTGAACAATTGAAAGCTAGCCACATCTTTAAAGTTCCATCGTGAGCAGTATGAAAACGCTTCTGTTTACACACGTTTTTGGTTTCTCTAAGTGTTCCTGGTGAACCTCTTAGCTTATGACTTCATGTGAATCAATGTCCGCACCCTTCGCGGGTAACATGGAGCAAGCAAGAAAAGGAGAAAAACATATAAAAACACTTAACATCTTGAGCACTTGAGTACACATCCTGATAATTTCAGATCTGCATTTCGGTGGGAAGAACCATCTTCGACAAACGCATAATGGTACATTTCAGTGTGAGAGTTGCAGTTGAACATCAGCTAAATGTGGCGTCAGTAGAGATCCAGTTTAAAAACAGACACGGGACAGATGGCAAGTGGCCAGTTATTGAATTCATCAAAAGGCCCTCGTCGCTTGTTCTGAAAGTTGCAGCTTAATCTTCAACCACATTATCCTGGAGGCGACGTCGTCACACTGATGTGGAAGTGGAGCAGACAGGATGAAAGAGACAAAGATGGAGTGTAGGGAAGAGACGGAGAACAGAGAGACCACCTACGAGGCCGCTTGATGATGTGCTGTATCTGTCTTTGTCACTTTGTGTGTGTGTGTGTGTTAATGTATATTGTGTGTGTGTAATTCATTATGTTCAGTGAGGACATAGTGAAGTGTTCCGAGGTGCTGCTGTACTCAGATAAAATGTGTGTTTTGGATGCGTGGCACAGTAGGTGGTGTTTGTGTACGCCGTCTCATAATTGCTGGCTGTCTTTGTTTTGCGTCTATGATTGTGTGTGTGTGTGTGTGTGTGATGAGACGCGACGCGACGCAGCGTGTGGGTGGTGAGTTAAATGAAACGTGTGAGTATTAAGTTTAAGCTGAGGTGAGAAGGCAGAAGGCTTCTCTTCCTCCATCATCCATCTTTACCTCCGTCATGTGACATATTGCTTTTTTCTCTTACATCCCTCTCTCTGACTGACACACAAACACACACACACACACACACACACACACACACGCTGTAAAGGAATTAACTCTGATCCGAGCTGAGACTTTAGGTTGTCTGTCTTTGAACATCAGTTGCTTTTGAAGCTCCCCTTTGATTTATTGCATTTCTGTTTCTGCACACACAGATAAATGCCAGCCGGAGCTACACAGGCTATAATCTCGCTGTGTTCTATACATAAAAAGCACATAAGCTGTGGGGAGTATACACATGAATTCAAACAGGTATACTGTAATTGCACGGAAAAGTAAATCTTTCCATTAATTCAACTATAATCAGGCTCTAAATTAAAAGGCCAACTTCCTTTAATTTCATTTTAGCAGAAGGTTTCGTCTTGTATGCATGCATTCACTCATACTGACACACACTGGTATTCATTTAATTCATTATGTGCTGGCAGGATATATTTGGCCCTTCTTTTTTTCAACTGCACACACACTTATTGCATTTTAGACATACACACACACTTTGTTATTAAGTTATTTGGCAGGACATTTTGGTTACTAGTTTTTGGTATCTATGCAGACACACACACTTAGGAATTAACTTAGTCTTGGCAGGCTGGGCATTTTTTTTTCTTTTCTGCATGTACACAAACCCACATATAAAAATACACACACACACACACACACACACACACACACAATGGGCAGTAATCCCCCCTGTACATGCCAGAGATTTGGGCAGAGCAGGGATTTTCCTCTTCAAAGAGCAGACCACCCATCGCAGCCCCGGAACAATGGTGGCCGAACTCTGGAAGACTTCCTGTGGCGCCCCCCCCCCACCACCACCACCACCACCACAAACACACACACACACACATTCATATACTGTAGCCTGTGTTTGGTATAGGCACACATTAGTGTCAAGACACACAAGCAATATGTCCAACACAGGATCATGTAAATACCTGCAGGCAGGATGTGGCATTGTTAAATCACACACACACACACACACACACACACACACAGCGCTTGTAGGAGGACGGAGGTTTTTGTGGTGACAAACTGACAGACAGCAGATCTGTGTGTATGACTGGAGGCTGGCAGACACTTGACAAAAGAGCAAAGACTCTGGGCGAGGAGGGGATTGAAAAAGAACCGGAGAGGGATGAAGGGGCAGAGGCAGAGACTGAAGTCCAGCTGTTTCCACTCATGAACGCAGCCTTGCTTTCACACTGCGCTGTCCCATGTTTCCCTCAAATCCTTGCACTTCCCCTTTTTTCATTTGTTTCTTCTTCTTTTGTGTTTTTCCACGCTGCGACAGAACGCGAGGTGGCCGTCATCCCCGCGCCATTGCTGACTCCCTCACACAGAAATTAAAAGTATTTGTTGCCTAAAAGCAAGCCTTTTGAATTCAAAGACAAAAGATGGCGCGGGCGACAAAGAGCGGCCCGCGTGTTGTGGGGGAATGTCGGCTTAAATGTTTAGATGCCCCCCCCCCCTCTGTCCTTCCACTTCCACCCACATCCTCTTCCCTTTTCTTCTTCGTCTTTTGTCACAGAAGCAACAACATTCATTCTCAATTGACGCAGAAATTGTCTTTTTGTGATTGATTTTTTTTCCCCTTTGTGGTAAACACACAGAAACAGACTGCATTGTTCAATGTCTTTCTCTTATGAGTTATTATTTTTTCGTATTGACGGAAGATGCAGACACACTGTTTCCTGTCAGATTCCACTATGTAAAGTTCAGCTAGTTGGTATTCACGCTCTGTCCTTCTGCAGATTATTTACCAAGGGAAACTTTCAAAAAATTCATACATGAAATTGAAATGTAATTTTCCAAGTAAGAGAGAGAGAGAGAGAGAGTGTGTGTTTGCGCATAAGGATGGGTATTTGTGTCCAGCTGGTGGAGTTTTTTATCTCTCCGTGTGATTTATTTCTCTCTGTTTTACAGTTGGCCGTCAAACTTCATGGGTGAAGAACCGCTAACGTTGCAGAATTTCTGAGGGGACACAGATATTGTTCATTTGCCGAAAAATGTATGAGCACGACGTCACCTTGCCTCGCTGTCTGTTTTCCATAGTGTCGTGCACACACACATGCAGACCCACAAAAGACTTATGCATTCCCCTTACTTATTTTTCACTTACCCCATAGCAACTTGCGTACTTCCTCAGCTTGTTTGACCTTTGGATGATTCCCTTCATTAAATTTCTTTGCTTTTATTTGCAGATACACAGTTTTACTTCTGGATGTAGATGTGCCACCCCTGAGATAATATCCAGTGTCAGACTAAAGGCTTCTTCTTGACCTTACTTCATATATTTTTAATGCACGCTTTGCATTTTTGCCATGCATGCAGTCTCAGCTCTGTCCAGTTTAATATGAATAACTTCACACTCGTTCACTTCTGCTCCGGTCTTCAAAGACTTAAACAACAAGCTTAACAAGTCTCCAGGTAGATGCTGCCCCCCCCCCCCCATGCAGCTTCATAGTTCTATTTCAGTGAGCTTTTACCCAGAAACTGCACAAGGCTGCAGAGAAAAATACATGTTGTATGATAATTGTGAAGCATTTTGTGAGGACGGCATGAGCAGCAATTTAACAAGGTTTGTACATGCTGTAACCCTAGAAATAAAGAGCCTGAGATGGCGAAATTATTTCTACGAAGGCTCATATGATGGAGTCTAATGTGAAAAGGTTTCTGCTGTGTTGCAGAGACTCATCAAAGCCACCGTTTTACGATTTTTTTTTTTAGCAATTTGTTTGCTTTTTTACTTTTAATCTAATCCACAAATTAAGCATTAAACATATTCAGTACCAAGTACACCGAACCAGAGAGAAAAAGTGCTTCTTGGACTAACTTAATTCATCATGTGGACAGAAAAGTGACTCAAAACAATAAATAAGGTGATATTTTGTCAATCTTCCAGCTTTCAGATTTTTCCCATGTGACCGAGTGGACGTAAGAATCCCAAATGTTTTTATTTAGGGTTTATTAGACAGGCTCTGACACAGTTTACAGCACATAGAAAAACTATAAACACATGGTCAATGGAATACTAGTAGATTGTGTCGCACTGAAGACACGGCGGCGGACACATCTTCACTACCTCTAACATCTGAAAATAAATCCTGTGACGGCCCTAGCACAATCACTAGACTCCATATCCGCATTATAATTCCTTGTGCAGACAAAGTACGACAAAACTCAATTCATTTCAAACTTCCATTTTCAAATGATATCAAAGGTTGAGGGATACCACTGATTGTCTCGCTCATTTTGGCAAAAAGCAATTTGTCTAATTGCTGTAAACATTTAAATACTGATGCAACGCTCTGCATGATGGATGATTCTGTTAGGAATGTGTGAATGGAAAATAAGGAGGAACAGCACCTAGATTTCTGACTACGGAAAAAATTTTTTTGGTATTCCTCCGGGTAGTTCTAGCGAGTCACTGTTGAGGCAGGTGTGTGTGTGTGTGTGTGTGTGTGTGTGTGTGTGTGTGTGTGTGTGTGTGTGTAAGAGTAAGAATATTTCTGTCTGAATGTATGTTGTGGGTTTGTAAGTGTGCTCTCACTTGCCTTGGACTGCATGCTGGTGTGTGTGTGTGTGTGCGAGCCTCGGGGTGTGTTCCTGCAGCACAGAGGGGCTCCAGCTGGAGGCTCTGGGTTCCCCCACAACCCCCCCTCCCCCTTTGCACTGTCTGCTCCCCAATCCCTCCTCTTCCGTCTCTCTATCTCGCATCCTTCAATCATCACTTCCTTTATCCTGTTCTCTCCTTCTCTCCTTCACTACATACCTCCTCCTGCTTTTCCCTCCCTCTTATAGCTCATTCCTGTCTCCTCTGCCCTTCAACTATACCTCTTTCCAACCCTTTTTTCAGGCACACCATTTTCCACTCCTGTCTGTCACTTCCTAAATCATTTCATGGGTCCTGCATCCTACTATGACAGAAGTCTATGAATGTGAGTGTATGTGTTTGTGTGTATGTTGTTATCACCCTCACACTTGCTCTAAAAAGTGGTCTGCCCGGCCTTCTTTGAGTGTCGGTTCATCATCATTATTTTATTTTCGTAAAAAGTCGTTTTTTCAGATACATTGACAATTAAACTATTACTGGTTACGCCCTTACAAAAAATAAATCAATTTGATTAAACAGAACTTTAAAACAAATGAGTACGATAAAATCTAAATAAATGAAGGTCATAAAACAAGTTCTTCTTCAACTGTGCCTCTCGCCTTCTCTCATTCTCCATCCTCTTGTCTGACACTGAATTCATCACTTCCTCTCTCTTCTCCCTTCTCTCTTCCTCCATCCATCTGTCTTCACGGCCGATCACTCCGCCATCCCTCACTCCGACTTCATCCTCTCTTTTTCTATCTCTAAGAGGTATAGTCACTGCTGCACGCCTCTCAGCGGGCTCTTCAAGTCCATCCCGCGCCTGAATCGCTTTCACATACATCACATATCCCCGTCCTTACCCCATGCCATCAAACCTGAATTAAATCGTGCTTGCTTCATCCTCCCCAAACTTTCCAAATATGTCACTGCATGCAACAGGGGGGAGGGTAGGGACGGCTCCTTCCTCTTGACACTAATGTGAGTTTACAAGTCATTCGTCACGAGCGCAGCGCACAGGCACCCTCTGTCTGTCTCAGGACACACGTGTGTTTCAATCTTTCTGGAAGAGAAACGGCGACATTAAAATAAAACGGAAGAAAAGGAATGTGGGCATGAAGTTCAGAATGACCATGACGAGTCAATATGATTCATACAGACTGACAGTTAACCTGTTGATCCATTAAAAGAACATGCTTGGGTGAAATGAAATGTCCTGACAGACAGTGGGTCATGCTGCTCTTTCACAGCTTTTTACTTTTGCCAGGCAAAGCCCTATATTCCACTCAAACACTACAAGCAGGATACGAGTCCATCACAATGCATGGAAAATGACTGTGTAAATGTATCAGATTTAGTTTTTTGAGTATGCTGTTAGACATAATAATAGATGAAGAAAAACTGCTGAGTTCTTGCAAAACAACATCAAATACATCCAACAATAATCCATTTTGTTGCAGAGTAAAAGACGCCCATTGGCACACGCGGCCTACTTTATCATACCTAAGAAATCGTAAAGTAACAACAAAACAGCACGCTCTAAAAATGAATCTGTTAAATGTACGCCTTTTCTAGTCGTCCAACATCTAAAAGTGCCTTTAGACTACATTTACCTATTCACATGCACTGCTGCTGATAGCTCTGTCCTGCAAGGTGCTCATTGTCATCTAACGCAACCTACACACGGTTCCGTTGCGTTGACGCTTGCCGGTGGGCATATCTGGCGCTTGGGGTTAACTCGACCAACAACCAATCACATTCATCTCCCGCCCCGGACACACAAAGCACGCGGTTTGATTGGCTAGAACTTGTATGATTTGATTGGCTGGCGCTTCCGTCGACGCTTGAAAAGTTGAACTTTTCTCAACTTTCAGCGCGAGCAACGCAGGCAAAGCGAAGCAACGGAACCACAATGCAGTTCGGCAAAGCTTGACGTCACCCCTTTCAAAGTGAATGGGAAGCGTCTCCGTTGAAGCTTCCAACGGCACCGTGTGTAGGATGCGTAATGCCCATTCATTCACACACTGATGGCGATGCCTTCAGGAGCAGTTTATGGTTTAGTATCTTGCCCAAGGACTCAACATGTGGACTGGAGGAACTAGCGGCCCAAACTGTCAAACTTCCTGAGCCATAAGTTCCCTATAGTATACATTACAATACAATGTATAAAAGAAGTAGGAACCTTTCCTTTCTAGCCTCACCACATGTTGAGTTCAGTTCCATAAATGTAAAATAAAGATTAATACTCCATCACTTTCATACCACTGATTATAAGGTATTATCTGTCTTTCATTTATTAGAGCATTTCTATAACTGGACTGAATTGCAAATCTGAAATTAAACATTCACACAGAAAGTGCATAAAAGTTTCACCAGCTGGTATCACAGATCTTGGACGCTCAGGATCTCAGAACTACTCTCTACTCATAATTTAACAACTAAGATTCTCGGCAGCAGAAAGCAGTCTGGCAACCCTGCAGATTATATCTGAGTCATTATTAATAATGAGCTGCATGGACGGGACACGCAGCTCTGCACATTCATGCATCGCTCCTCCACCAGCTCAAACACATGCCATGAGTACGAGAGTGTCGCTCTGTGCTAGCGTTTCATCAGAAGCCAATTAGAAACAAAATGTCTGATTTAATGGATTAGTCGATCAACGGAACATTTTACAGTAAACATTTTGAATACCAAGAAATTCAAGGAAGACACCTGGGCTGTCGGGTTGTATGGTATGCATGTTTTACTTTTTCAATGTATTTTCTTCATCAGTTAGCAGAGGTATTAAAGGTCACCTATTATGCAAAATCCACTTTTTCACGTCTTTTATACATAAACATGTGTCCCCTCTGAGATTCAGAAAGTTTCAGGAAAAAAGACCCCCTCTCTTTTTGTCCTGATCCATTTATATAAAAGCCTGTCTGAAAATGAGCTGATCAGATTTTGGCCACTGTGATGTCACAATGTTTTGGGTTGTGCAACCATTAGCCAATCACCAACCAAGATAACACCCCACCACCTTATCACCTGAATCTCCTCCTAGAGCACCATTGTGTTTTAAAGAAAAACATCTCTCAGAGGGGCGTGGCCAGCAGCAGCTCATTTGCATTTAAAGCTACAGACACAGAATCAGCGGTTTTGAAACAGAGGGGTGTAGGACATGCTACAATGATCTGTTTGGTGTTTCAAGCCAAAGTCTTTAGAGACATGTTTTGTGTATATCTGGGACCTATAATATATTGTTCAAAAAGAGTATACTAGGGGACCTTTTTAATAAAAACACTATTGGTTGAAGCCTTACACCACACAATGAAATAATAATAATAATACCCTAGAAAATATTGAAGCTGTTTGATTAAACACTTGGACTTGGGTTAGTTTCTGTTTATGTAACAGGCTTATCACCAGAACACACAAAAGTGGCTTATTATATGCAGGCATAATTTGGCCTCTTTAAATGAATGACGAAGCTCTCATCTCTTACTGTAATCCTTTCCATGGAATTTATTTTCATTTTTTTACTTCTGAGTTTTTTTCAAATCGCGTCAATATAGTTATCGTGAATGATCTTGAACACGATTATAATGGTTTCATAGGTTTGGGTCTTTTTCATATTTAAATATAGAATATCACCAGCCTTTTACTGTAGTAGTGTATTTTCCATTCACCAGCAGACATGTACATCCTTGACAGGAGACTGTATGGCTTGGGGGTCTTTGACAGATGCTCTGAATAATTGAATTTTAGGGGTCAGCTCTAATAACTTTGAAACTAATAGACTTGATTTCCAAATCCTAGGGGGGTATTTTGCAGGGTCAAGATATAAATCTGTTCATCGGTTAAGTACTGTCTAGTCTTTGAGTATAAGGTAGAAACAGCAGGTGAGGAGAATTGTTGGAAAAGCGTCTGTATGCGTTGGGACTAATGGGTTAAATCTCTTTAAATGTTATAAAGATGGTCTCTGAGGGATGTAAGACGGGCAGGGGAGACGGACAGCTTGTTCACAGACTCGCACACAGACAGATCGACACAGGGATGAGAGAGACAAAGTAGTCTGTTTGTGGACGGGGGATTTGCGAGGAGCGGCGGGGGAGAGAACGCGAGAAACCCTCTTTTCTTCTTTAAATGAAAACGGCAGAAATGTATCGCTCCCCACTGCTCCGCGTGGAATAATTAAGGACGGAGATGCAAAAGACTCCTTAATTAGATTTTTTAATTATTGAGGATTCACTTCTCCTTCTATAGTGGCCCAATTAAGAAACCTCATCAAAAACTAAAGAGATGAAGAGAGGCCTCCCCCTCTTCTTCGCTGCCCCCCCGTTCCAAACTCGTCTTCCTCCTCCCTCTCTTCCTCCACGCTCTCGTTTGACAGAAATGGACTACCTGCGCTCCGTTTGATGGCTTGTCCTCGCTGATGAGCGGGAAATGGAGGGGACTCTCGTCGACTTTAATTAACTTGCTTGTTGCACTGAGGAGAGGTAAAAAGTGGTGGCGGTGTGCAAAGCTTCCCTTTAATGATAATGAGTCTAATGATGGCGGAGATGGCATGAAGGTAATTTGACCATCTTTTTCTTCTCTGAGCGGGTGGAGTTTACTTTGTTCTCCGTCTGATGAGGAGACACTTCAGAGGAAGAGAAGTTTGAATGACGGAGAAAGAGAATGATTGAGTAACTAATCCAACTTCTCAAAGGACTCTGCCAGTGTATGTTTTAGCCCATTAACTACAAATTGTTTTTAGTTCACATTACTGCCAACCGTTTTTCAGAGCATTCTCTTAGTTTTGAGGCTGATTTCCTTCCTTCCAGGCAGACATTGGTTTCACTTCATTTCAGGGAGCCTATGAAAATCAACTTGCAGAAACATAGGTAGCTAATCCATCACAGTGAACATTTAGTGGTCTTTGTTGTACACCGTTATCACAAGGTAATGTAATTTAAACGGGGACCATTTTGAAAACCAGTCCATTGTTGGTGTGTTCAAGGACAGTCTGATTCTCAAGCAGGAGAAACAGCCGCTAAATAGCTGGATGTTAAATCCTGAAGATACGCAATAAGCAAATATGGACGCTGAGAGATATTTTATGGTCATTTCTTGCATTGAAGAGGCTTATGTTTTTCTGCAAACTTAGATCCTGGGTGGTGGAGTTGCATTTGATGCTTAACAAAATGAAAGCAAAGCCATTTATCCAATTTCTTTAAATGTACTAAGAAGCGACCTGTTATGGTTGTGCTATAATGACTTTCTCCCCTCAAAGGCACAAGTTGTGTAACATAATACAATCATAAAAGCATAGACTTGCTTCCGCCACTCTTGAGTCTGTATCTTTTGGTTGGTTTCAGTTAAGCGTGTGATCTCAACAATTGGGCAATATTTAGTGATATCACCACTAGGCTGGCACACTATGAAGTAGGCAATTTCCAGAAAAGTATATTGTTTTTCTTTTCAATTTGAGACATTTCGTTGAACTTATATTGTGTTCAGTTTCAATCTCAAGCTGCCGAAATGCCAGGTTTTGAGTTCTTCCAAGCTGATTTCCTTTGTTAAATGAACTGAAACCAAGGAAACAAATGTCTGGTATGCTTTGGAATACCGCCCGAAGTATTGTAATGCATGTCTGTAGTCAATGGAACATGCAGCACCACCGGTGTGCTCCCTTAAAAGATGTTGAGAGACAGAGCGATGTACAGTTGGGAGATGGCTCTGTTCTGGGCCTTCTCACCAGAGCCCACACTAAATTAACATCGGATTCACTTTGAGACTCCCAAATCCCTCCTGGGCTGTGTCCTCTCCTCTCTCACCCATTCTCCTGTAGCCCTGTGTCTCTTTATTCCTCCGTCTCCCACCTACTTCTCCGTAGCACTAACATTCCCAAAAGACCCAAATAAAGTAGCCTAAGAACACTGAACATTAATAAACGGATACTTTAGGGGGTTGGTTGGGGAAAGAAGGGGGGAGAAAACGGCCTACTTTAACACTTGTCACTTTCTCAGCCTCTCACACACACTCCTTCCTCCCTCCTAAATGTCTGCCAGTCTGCAGCCCTAGCTGAATAAACAGTTATGGAGGGAGAAGGAACAGACGAGAGGATATTTACTGTGTCGTTTCCCTGGAGGGATTTCTCTTTAAATTACCTGTTAAATGGCCTCCAGGGGCAGGACTTCAACATGCACTGGTGTGTGTGTCAGCGTTTGTGTGTGTGTGTTATGGCACGCTACGGGGCACTTTCCTCCATTTCACACATGCCTTCCCTCCCCAAGGCATGTGGCATTGTCGAGGAGAAAAACTGAATTAAAGTGATTCTGTCCTTATGTTCCTCCTCGCCTCAGTCTCTCTTCTTGCCTCAACACACACACACACACACACACACACACACACACACACACACACACACACACACACACACACACACACACACACACAGGCACACACACCTTCTTCTTTCCGTCTCACCAGTTCATCAGCGAGTGGTTATGTTCGGTGTTTGACCGCAGAGTCGGGGGAGTCGGGATGCCATGGACACTGCAAAAAGTTTCTACGCTGGAAAGTCATATTGAACAAGCAAATAGGAAGGTTCTCCTTTTTTGAATAGATTTTCATTTATTTCAGAAACATTGTACAAACAAATGTGTTCACGGTGAAACAAGACAGATTAACTCAGACTAATCCACTTGCATTAAAATAAGCCTTTCAAGCAAGATAAACATGTTGATGTACAAAAATGAAGGAACATTGTCTGACACATTTTCTTTATAGAGAATACAGACAAACACATGTTTGCATATTCTCACAGTGTTAGAATAATTGTATTGTGGATGCTATTTGGTGGTTAGGTCCTTTAATTTACTCTTGGTACAGTAGGTTTCGTCAGTGTGTGTGTATATGTATATATATATATATAAGTGTTGAGTCCTATACATTCACCAGTATGCCACTATAGGATTTGCTTAAACTCATTGCACTCTATTCCAAGTGTTCTGAATCTATTTTCCTAGGTGTATTGCCTCTGTAGTTACAGTGCATGACATTAAGGATTTTGGGAGATGGCCCTGTGGGCCATCTAAGCTAATTTACAGATGGCCCTGAGCCCAATAGAGATTGCCCTGAAAAATGCGCGCGGACGAAATGGCACGAAGGGTTTGGGGGGCCTCCCCCTAGAACATTTAGATTTTTGCAGGTCTTAGATGCTGTCTGCTGCATTCTCTCGACTGAATTATAAGATGAACCACCACAATATTTTATTCTTCATTTCACTTGTTTGTTTGTTCTTGTTTGTGTTAGCTCGCTTGCATGCCCTGCATAGCTATAAGAAATACTTAAGTTGTTGGTCAAGACACTTTCCATCTGATGAAGGCAAATGAAGGATTTTGGGAGATGGCCCTGTGGGCCATCTAAGCTAATTTACAGATGGCCCTGAGCCCAATAGAGATTGCCCTGAAAAATGCGCGCGGACGAAATGGCACGAAGGGTTTGGGGGGCCTCCCCCTAGAACATTTAGATTTTTGCAGGTCTTAGATGCTGTCTGCTGCATTCTCTCGACTGAATTATAAGATGAACCAGCACAATATTATATTGTACAATTTCAATTTTATTCT
>NW_011366482.1:0-23261 GCF_000735185.1 Notothenia coriiceps | reverse complement strand
GCTGTATTCTCCGCTAGAGAGCTTCACCTCAGCCATTCAGAATGTGGCGCGCTCAGCAGCAGATAGATGCGCTGCAGAGGTTATGAATATGCTCGGTCGAACCCGCATATATACGGGGGAGAGGTCTGAGGATTTAAACATTAAACTAAATTATTATTATTTAAATATATTTATTATGCAACACCCGCAACCCGACCCGCATCATCTTTGTTTTACCCAGAACCGAACCCGGAAAAAAGCGTTTGAAAAAATACCACCCGCAAATCACCTTTTTTGCGGGTCACCCGTCGGGTACCCGCGGATACCCGACCCGATGCAGGACTCTGCCGTAGAGGTGTGGTTTCCTTGTTTAGCGACAGCGAAACACAGCCAAACTCACCCTGAGCACACACAAAGTCACAGCCGAAGTAAAAACAATAAGTGTGGCTTGATATTGAGTAAGAAAAAGGTTGATAAACGCTGTAAGAATGGGTCTGCAGAGAGTATTTCACCACAATCCCAACTGTCTGTTATCAGCCTGCAGCCAGGGAGGAGAGATCAGCAGAGCTGCCTACACTGAGTGTGTGTGTGAGGAAGTCCGTGGATTGGTCAATTTGGACCAATCAGCGGGGGCTTAACGTAACGGCTCCGCGGACGTAACGTAACAGCTCCACGGATTGGTCCATTTCGTTCCGGGTACGGTTGACATCATGCGTACCCGGAAGAATCAAATGGACAATGACGTATATCCAACGAGGCGTTCTGGGGCAGCATAGACAGGTATTTTCTGTGTTAGAGTTTTACTCGCTACAGGGTGTACTTTGAGGGTTTATGACTCTGCAGACCGTTTACATGCATAAAAAACTTCATAACACACAAGGGGACGGGTAATAACCGGAAAAGCATGACATGGGACCTGTAAGTAGGTATAAAACAAGGATGTAGATACATTTATTTTCGTAAATGTTTAGGTTATAAGATACATGAGAAAATATTAGACAGTGATGTAGCAGCAGGGGTGTTAACTATCTGTCTCATTCAGAATGCAATTTTAAAGAGGCCATTCCTGGATGCTAAATATTATATTGCATCCCATGAATTTAGGTCGTTAGGATTTATGTGAGCCTTAAAATGTGTACATGGTACTCTGTAAACAAAAGAGGGGGTAGTTTATATTTAGAGTATCTCTGACTAAAACACAGGAACTTGGAGAAATGTGTGGCCATGTTGAGAAGTTGTATCCTACTCCCACTTAAATTAATCAAGGGGGCTAATTCCACTGGGAGGAGGATTTACTCCTTCACTAAAAGACCACTAAATCAGCATTATGATTATTTGCAAGTCCTTTTTGTGAAATAGTAATCATTATTTATTTAAACATTATTTCAATGTTTTCTGAACTCGGTTGAATGTCTGTTTCTTTTGATTTTATGAGTATGATTTGACAGTCCAAATATTGCCAGAAAAAACAAATGTTCAGGCCATGGCTATATGTGTAAACATTTAAATAATTATTAAACTATGGAAAGCTTTTTTGGCGTCATGTATAGGAATAATTGTGTTTAAAAATGATGTAAAATAGCATAACTAAAGAAAATAGGACCAGAACATATACTGTTACCAGTCCTTTGCTTTCCTTGTGTTGCTGCTGTGCAAACCGGCATAAATGTTTGATACATCGTGTTGTATTGATTGATTAAAAACATTTCTGATTTTAAGGGCACGCCATTCACTTGACAAGAGACACTTTATGTCTATGTTGTGAAGGGACGTGTCATTACCTGGGCCTCTAGTTTCTATAGTTCCAATGTAATACTATATCAATAAACAAGCATGACTGGAAAAAAAGTCCATTTGATTAAGACCTCCTCTTGTTGAAAATAGTTTATTTGCTTTAAATGGCTGTGGATCGTCACATTTGTCTCTGTTGCAACTGCAGCATTGTGTGTGTTTTACTGTTTTACAAGCACATGCAAGTACCTTCATGAATGTGTCCGAACACGTGAAACTTGGGCTGGACTCTCCTCTGGACGGTGTTGAGCAGCTCCATGCAGCCCACACGCTGCATCTTTTTCGGGACCCAGTCCAGGAACCCTGCACAGAGTGACACCAAAGATCAAACACACCTCACACTAAAACGCACTACTTCCAACTGAGGACAAATGGCACCACGACACATATGAAGATGGGTGGTATGCTAAGTATGCTAAAGAAAAGTGTTTTTCTATCTAATGAGATGTAATATTAAAAATATAACGGGCAAAAGTGTACTGATCATTTTGGGCTGACTTTCTAGTTTCTGTTTTCATTTTAAACGTCTGAATTTGTCTTCATGCAGTTATATATTCATCTTCCTTCATACATCACATTTAAGGACAACACTCTCATTTCAGACTCCTTGTCTAATGGCAAACTGCACATTGCAGCACAAAAAAGACTCTTAGAAAGCAGCCATATAAAATAAAGATCAATCACAGCCAAACACAGATGCAGACTTCCCAGTGTGTGTGACAAGGATGAAGCAAGGAGTGTACATGATTTAGTGGCTGCTCTGCGAGGAGGGATGCTGCTGATGCTGAGTCAATAAAAGCATCAAGTCGGAGAAATAAAATGAGTGAGGAGCTCGTGGCTCCATCTTCCCTGCCTTCTGTCGCGCCGCGCAGACAGGAATAATAAAGTCAACACAAAGGAAAAAAGACAAATAGATTCAAGTGCACAAAATAACAAATGGCCAGATGAGAAAAATAAACTGAAAGAACACTTTAATTCCTGCTTGCATAGTTTTGATCAATGTATCCATTGTTGCATATATGAACTGCTGGAAACATTATTTCCACAAATTATTAGAAGATTTAAATTTGAACAATAGTCTGTTGGAGTCTGCTAATTCAAAGGCCTGGACAAAAGGCAACCTCTGGACAGTCAGGTTTAAAGTCTTTAAGGACAAGTCCAAACCAAGTCTCTAGTCTGAAAGGACAGGTGAAGTGACAAGTTGTTTACACATTGTACTAGAAAAGTCTCTAAGGGCGAGTCAAGACCAAGTGTCAAATCTATAAGAACTAGTCCAAGTTAAGCTTTCAAGTTTTTTAGTACAAGTCCAAGCCAAGTCTCTCTAAAATAGGTTTAGGTCAATTCTCAAGTCTTTAAGGAGTGGACTAGTCCAACTCCAGTCTCAACAAATCTATGTCATGTTCAAGTCTTTTAAGGACAAATCCAAGCCAAATCTCTAGTCTGAAAGCACTAGTCTAAGTCAAGTGTCAGGACATTAAGTTGAAGTCAAAGCCAAGGTTTTTTTTGGAAGATTTCAAGCCAAGTCTCTAAGAACAGGTCCAAACTGAGTCTTTAGGGACAAATCTTAAATCAAGCTCAAGTCTTTAAAAGATGAGTCCAAGCCAATCCTTAAGTCTTGGAGAACGAGTCAAAGCCTTAAGTCTTAACGAAAGAAACTCATGTCAAGGCTCAAGTCTTTAAGGACAAGTTCAAACCAGGTTTACAGTTTTTAGGTCAAAGTCCAAGCTAAGTCTCAAGTGTTTGAGGACAAATCAGGTAAACTCTCAAATCTTTAAAGACAAGTTTACATTTCTAGCGACAAGACCAATTCACAACTAAATTTAGAATTCTAACAGTCAAATTAACCTCTCACCGAGACCAAAACATTACAAAAGTGTGTTGCTTTCAAGTTGTATGCATTGACATGCCAACGCTGAATGACAAGTAGCATGAGTTATGATAGTAATGGCTGCCTTTCAGCAAGTCAGGGGCAAAAAAAGAGAAAGGGAAGAGTCTCTCTAGGGATCTCTAAGATTATCATTCTTTTTTTTATCACCAAACAAAGTGCTCAAACTCTCACTCACAGCACAGTTAATGGATCCTCTTAAACTCAACACAGAAATAAAACTTCTGTGTAGGCTGGCAGTGAATCAGTCATGATGGTAAAGTAATACAGTCTGACTTCTTTGTCCTCTAAATGTATCTACTTGTAAAAAAAAAAAAACATACTCGTAGTATCAGTCTAGGTATGAAACGCCTTCAGAATTCTTTACAAGCCTTAGGAGATGATGGAAGCGCCGTGAGAAGTTACGAGGGCTTTTTGCGTCTCGGGGTATTTTGCTCTAATGTGCCGTTTCTTTCAAAGCAGCTGCTGCTTTGGGCACGGAGCCTGTTTTCCTCTTTTGTCTCACTTGCTCTCTTTCCCTCTTTACTGTTAACTTCTTCCTCACAGCCAGATAAAGAGGCCATATTTTTCCTTTCTAGCTGCCGATCTGCCGTTTTATCGCGCCTCATAAAAGACGAGAGCTTTTTGCTGCAGTGCGAAACAAGTCTTGCTAACACTTATTTTTCCGTCACCTTCTGGGCCATGTTCGTTTCACACTCTTTTAAAAAAACATTTTAAAAAAGGATGTCTTTTCTTGACCTCTAGCGCGTTAAACAATCCTCTTTATTATCCACACTTTTGTGGTCCATACCCTTTATCCCTCTTTCTTTCTCATGCCATTCCTGCAATCTTGCTCTGAATATGTGTGTGTGTGTGTGTGTGTGTGTGTGTGTGTGTGTGTGTGTGTGTGTGTGTGTGTCTCATGCATTAGTAGCCTGCTGTTGCCGCTCCATATGCCAGTGGATTACGAGCAGATAGCTGGAGACACTTCGCTAAGCTGAATGGAAAATAAACGGCCGTGTTTGCAGCCGAGACGCAGACACAGAAATCAATCACACACACTCGTCTGAACACCACAGATGCAGAAGGAGATGAGGTGTGAAAGTGTGTGTGGGAGAGTGAGGGTTAGGGAGAGAGAGCAGTGAGTGCCCCTGTGTCTCTATAGGATGTCAGTTAGATTGCGAGTCAGCATCTGTGTTTGTCAAACTCTTGCGACATTTGTTTGTGTGGGGACGAAAAATGTGAAAGGTGATGGCACAGGAGACTCTACAGGTGAAGTGTGTTTGTGACCGGCTGTGAGAATTTATTACATTACCAATTACTCAACAATATAAAATCACCTTTTTGACAATTACACAAATAGGTCAGAAATACAGCCCAACAGTGCCCACGATGTAACCTCAATTCCGTATTTTTGGATTGATCGGGACTTGGACCGACAACCCATTTTGATATTTTTAAAGAAAATCAAGCATTTACAGTGTTGAGGAAATCTGCAATAAAGTTGATGAAGAATATGTCTTATACTTACTTAAGAAGAGAAAAGAATACACCTCAGAACAAGTCTGTAGTGTAATGAGAACTTGGACCAAGGTCTTTACACATATCGAGAGAAACACCAAAATAACTAAGAGCACTTTCCCTGAAGTGATATTAAAATGTGTACTTGATGGTAGGGTGAGAGCTGGTTTCAACAAACTCAAACACTATACAAACATGTGCAGTGAAGGTCAGTTCACATGTAAGTATCTAAATAAAAGTAATACAAAAAATATGTTTTTCTTTATTTGCAATGAAGTCAGGTCCAATCCAGCTAGGGACCTTTGACTGTATGAAAAAATATAAAAACGTGACAAAAACATGTTTTATAGGCTGGTGACATTCTTTCTAAACTCTATATATTTAAAATGTGTCTACGTGCAGATCAATAAATACATACCTAAATAAATAAAGGACTGAGAGCCAGATTTACTGGTCGGGAACAGATGTGACGCAATCTGCCCCAAACAGAAGTTTATTTATCTAACAGATGCAGCAGGCTGGAGTTAAACAAATATATCATAGGTGAAGATCATGCCAATGATATGTAACTTGTATACTGTATCTTGCTGGATTCACTGCGGTCAATTGCTTTGGAACTGCCACTTTTGTGGAGTCAATTGATCCATCAGTTTATAGTGGTGAAAAATACCCACAATATATATATATGCAACCCCCCTGTAATTTCAACCCAGTCTCATGGCATTTTGTGTTATAGCCACAAAATGTATTTAATCTATTGATTCGTGTTCACCAACACAATTTTCCCATTTTTTTCGTGTCACACAGAACGATTTTAAAAGCCATGTATTTCTATTGGTAGTGTGTTTCGTGCCTGCACCACGTCTTTTTGTCCGGTCGGGTCTTGGACGAACGGAAGCTGTGTGGTTCATAAACACATTTTCTTACTTAATATCAAGCCACAATTATTGTTTTTATTTTAAATGGTTCAATGTCGGACTTTTTTTGCTGTCCACGAGGAAAAGAAATGGGGCTCAGGGCCTCAGAATACTGAAATCTGTATTTTTTAAATCTTTTTTTCCTTCTAATTTGTTATTATTTACATTGCTTTTAAAATCTTGACTATAACACGAAATGCCATGAGACATGATTTAGGCCAGGAGGGTCATAATCTCACCAAAATCCCACTATTCCCCTCTAGTTTAAGCAAACAAAAGCAATTTACTCTGAGCCAATCAGTTGAAAATGTAAAGGGCGGCTTCTAAATCTGGCAGTGCTAGTGTGATTGCCAGCGGTGTGTGTGTTTGTGCGTATGTGTGTGTGTTTGTGTGTGCGTGTGTGTTCAGTGTAATGTGTGTCTTACCCAGTGGGGGGCAGTGTGTGACCAGGATGTCTGTGTTGTCAGGGATTTGGTTCCACTTGTCCAGCAGAGCCTGACCCCGAGGCAGGTTGAAGCCCCAGCCGTAGTACCAGGGCTGCCTGCAGACAAACACACACACACAACGGGAAGATAAATGGTTAGTCCATTCACCATCAGTAAAGACAACATCAAGTGAACATCTTATGCGTTTCTCTTCGACTCTGGCTGTTAACCTTTACTATAATATTGCAGCTCATTGAAATGGGATTTGAGTGAAGTAACAGTAAACAGAAGAACTCACAACCAAACAGCACACATAGTAAACAACCTACAACACTTCAGGCTTCGTGGAAAATGTGTTAATGTGCTCATAAACGAAACACTCGCAACCCTCTCAACACAAAGATTCCTTTAGTGTGTTCTCTGTGGGAATTTCTCTCTCACCCATTCCCCCCCTGCCTGAAACGCCTCCATTGGACTCCTTTGTTTACTTCTGTAACATAGTGACATCACTATGTCACGCTTATATTTGATAGTGCTGTAACACAATGTACGTGACGGGTCAGGGGGCGGGACATCTGTGAGCAGTTGACCAATCATCATCAAGGGAGCTGGCCAGCTAACCAATCAGAGCAGACTGGGCTCTGGTTTCAGACAGAGGGTGAAAAGAGGTGCTGCAGCACAGGCAGTATGAGACAAGTAAAGACCTTCTTGAACATTAAAGCATGGAAACATCTCACAGAATACAATATGAACCTGTAAATGCGCATAATAGTGAGCTCTAAAAAGATATTCTCAAAACACTGAAACTACAGCAAACAAACCGCAAACACAGCAAAAGTAAAATGTTTCAAAATGATGATGTCGCGGCATTTACAGGTTGTTGTATCAAAAACTTTGATGAAGTTTATAATGTTACATTTTTGCAGACTGTTGTTTCAACTGGACAGTCATGATGAGTCAGTTTTTGATAGTGTCTAAAATAATTTGTGATTGCAGTTTTTCTGCACTTACACTACAGTAGCATTTACTGTATGCAATCTTGCTCTGTAAGCTATCTTCGTTCCATTGCCTGAAAAAATGACAGTTTTCATTTCCTTAATAGGACTTTATTGCGATATTTTAATGGTGACTTCCTGAAGTTGCTGCCTTTGCTGGTAAATAATGAAACACACAAGGAAGTCAAAACATAGTGTGACTTCTCACTCTTCTTTAGCATCCCACACACACATCTTCTTCCTTTCAAGTGTCTTAACTCGTGGTTTGACCTTCAAGGTGAGAAGCTTCCAGGGGGTCTTCTGAAGAGTAGTCATGTACTGAAGGGCGAGGGGAGGAATCAAACAGATCCCTAGAAGGAGGGCGGGTGAGCTGAAAGCGACATTAAACTTCTCCTTGATCACAGTCAGCCCTTGAACGCTCCACGACAGGAAGACGAGAGAAGAATCAGGGAGAAATGAGAAAAGAAGAGAAGAAGAAGAGGAGCCTTGATGGCTGGGGCTCGCGTCCCTTTACTTTGATAGCGGACGCCTCGTATCGTGAGTGACGGAGAAGAAATTAACATGTCACTTACAATCTGTACTCCGATCCATCTTCCTTTCCAACACGCCGCACGTGTGTGTGCAACGACGACGTCCGCCGCCACTGCCACACAACCGGCTTTAAATTGCCGAGTGCAGTCACTCGAAACGCCAACTTTATCGCTCTGGCCGCTGCTCCACGCATCTGTGCTCAGTGGAACATCAGATGAGGATTTTTTTAATAATTTCCGGAGTGAGTGTCTGTGTGTCTGACATGCTTGAGGACTTTTGAGACGGAAAGACAGGTTTGAAGATAGAAATAAACACCTTCCACACACGTAAGTCCCTTTCCAAGCTAAAAATGAGAACTTCAGCTCAGGGAGGGTGGTCAAGCACATGTGGCAGTAGTGCATCATGGGAAATCCTGTCCTATTTTGACAGTGCATCCGATTAAAAATCCTCCCACTTCCATAACATCAGAGAATACATTTCTTACGAATGATCTGATGCTGCCCATGGACAAAATCTCAATAATTTACACTGGGAATATTAAAACATTTAGACTGGCCTTAGCACAGGGCTTGTGGAATGTAATATTCATGTCAGTTTTCACGTGGACATCTCAATTAAAAAGAAATGAGCTTGGAGGTGCGGTTGATTCTCCCGATTCTCTCCGTGTGAATGTTTGGATGACTAGAGAGCAAATGAGGAGAGACCATAAAGACCAACGGACACTACTTAACATTTATAAAAACTTGCCCGACTTGTGTAGACTCTTTTCTTCTTTAACTTTTCTTTGTTGAGACCTTCAAAAGGAAAGCATCTGTTCAAGTGCTTAAACTACCTGATGATGTTCCTCTGATTTCTTTAACTTTGATGGCAATCAATCTAGCTATTGGTCTCCAATATCAAAATGTTTCCTTCTTCTTATCTAAGAAAGCTCTACTGAGATAAGAACTCTCTTTTTTCCAAGGTAAAGAAGCCAACATTGTTTTCCTATCCAAGGTCTATTAACTTTAGCTAACCTTCATGATCCTAAGCTCATTCAAACAGTCTGAGGGGCCTTGACCTAAAGGTAGCATGTGGAGTCCATCGCATTGATGTTCCAGCAAGGGCAGAGAAGAAGAAGACTGTTCGCCAGTCAACAAGCAAGTCACATGACTTTAAAAACAATGGCTTTACAAATGTTTTAGGAGAAATTGTATGCATTTACCGTGTTTGTTAGACCCTAAGGCCACAGATAGTTGTATGTGAGTTATACCGAATGTTTTATTTGCATGAGAAAACTCTGCAAGGCAGTTGTAGCAACATGTTAATCAGAGAGAGAACTGCATTTTACTTTCAGGTTTTTCTAATATTCTATCCACCTGAGAGTCTTAACATAAGAAACACCTTGCAGTTCAAATCAACAGATTAACTGCATCACTAACTGAAGCCTTCAAAATGAGTATATCAACACTTTCTAGAAATGTAGCAAAAACGACAATCTCAGCCTTGATGTTTGAACGGTGTGAACGCGACCAATGCACGGTGGTGCAGTTTGGTAGAAGCAGAGACTGTTTGATGGTGCATTCAATAATCCTGCATTCATAAAGTGCTTTCTTCTCTTTCAACCACTCAAAGGGCATTTTTATCATATTCAACATTCACACACAAATTCAAACACTGATGGTCATGGCTTCGCAGACTTGAGGGGCAACAGATCGAAAATTAAATGGCTCTTTATCCAAAGCCACAGCCGTCCCATGATGCACCAGCATCCTATTTCTGTGACGCTGCAGTACAAATGTCATAAGGCTCTGAAACTGATTGAACCAGTGGTTACCTGGAAGGTTTGGAATCACTCTAAAAGCAGATTGGTATGCTTCAGAGAATGGTTTGCAATACTTTTAAGTATAAGCTGTTAGTGGGCAATGGAATAAAACAGTCACAGTCCTTTAATGCTTGTTCAAACATGTGGTGATTGATCAATGTTGCTTTTCAGTTCCTGTCAAAACTTGTGAAAATATACTTTCAAATTATAACTTTCTTTTTAATCTTTTGAGAAGCTGCGTTTCTCATTTTGTACTGAAAAAACCTCAAGTTTGTCATCCTGTATACCTAAAACAATGAAGATCCAGTCTATCATTTTGTCAGGCGAGGATTACAGCACCGTCTTGAAAGTACCGCAGCTTCTTTAATTTGGTGACATCAATCATTCGGTAAGAGAAGGCGTCACTCTTTGTCAAATGGTTTGTATCTCATTTTGCAGCAAGCCTCTTCGGCGTGCCAGAAAAACGTCCCCATGCCGACTGTAGGCGTCTCCATCACAGTTGCTAAAAAGAGATTATCCCTCGCACCGAACTGACCGTAGCTTCTCTCAGTAAGAGACCCACCCTGTGTTTGTCGAGCAAACCCCAGACTAACTGAATGTAATTCCACGGATAATATCCCTGCTTCAGTATTCAGATTTGTTATCAGGTAAAGAGATTACAATGGGGAGAGTGATTTGTGTTAGAGGAGGAGACGTGTGTGACGCATATTAAAGATTCTGCTAATGTGCCGGGCTGGTATTTGTTATGGGTTTTGAAAAAAAAAAGAAAAAAGGAGAAAACAGATGTTTGTGTTAGAGCGCTCCATCCCCCGGCACGTCTTCAGGCAACACACGGGGAGAAAAACAACAGTGTTCAAACCATTTCTACTTTCATTTCACACACCCACACAAAGCCCTCAGTAACTGGCGTCACCTCTTTCTTAAGGACAAGAGGAAAAGTCAAACTTCAGACTTTAAAATGCATTTAAAGATTTAACACAAACAGCAATGCACAGCTCTTCGCTTGCATGTATCACAGTGTGTGTGTGTGTGTGTGTGTGTGTGTGTGTGTGTGTGTGTGTGTGTGTGTGTGTGTGTGTGTGTGTGTCTCACTAACAGAGGCCCACTGATATCACTGGAGTAAGTCCATGAATCATTGAAAGCCTCTGCCAAGGGCTGCCAGGCACCCATGCTTGCCTCTTTTTTTTCTCTTTTCCCCCTCATTCTCTCTCTTCTTCATCTCTACCCCTCATTACGTCTCTCCGTCCATTTCCCTTCTCCTCCTACTCCCTAGTCTGTCTCCTCTTGACATATTACTCCATTGTCTCTCTTCCTCCCTCTTCAGTTCTCCCCCCTCACTTTCCGAGTTAGGAGGACATTACCTGCTGCCAGGAGGGAGGCTGCCTTCTATGTGTGAGAGGGGGGATTTAAAAAAAAAAACTAAATAACTAGCTAAGGTAACCTGAAGTTCAGCAGCGGAGGGAGAGGACGCGTTTAGAAATAGACGGAAGGACTCAGTATCAATAGTACTTTTTGAAAACAACCAAAAATGTGTTTTACTAATACTAAATTCTATCAACTTATTAACCTTAGGTAAACCTGCATCATATCATGTTTTTGGCATGCAGTCAAACCGCTGTTTTGGTCTATTCAATAATTCACGTCTTAAGTTTTCTGTGTGTGTGTGTGTGTGTGTGTGTGTGTGTGTGTGTGTGTGTGTGTGTGTGTGTGTGTGTGTGTTGTTTCCTGCTCGACAGAGAGTGGTGGAGCCTCTCTGTGGATCTGTCAATATGAGTGAGTAAGTTATAATTTGCTTATTTAGGACTTAATCACACGCTAACCAAGTAGACTGAGGAGGAGGCGAAGAAACACTGTGGTTCTCGAGTAAGAAAAAACGGGAAATACAAATTAAGCAGGATTACTGTAACAAGGTCCGTCTTAACGTGTATCACGGCCCTCATGCTAATCACTACATGCTCCGACGCAGTGAAAACACCCACCCGCCATCACCTCTGCAGGATTTAATTAACTACTCATGACTTAATGACCCTAATAACAGCCTGGGAGGCAGTTTGGGGGAGTGGAGCGTGGCGATCTGCATACACACACATTTGAGAAGTGCCGTTTATTCTGTGTTTGACGTTTAACACACAGATGCTCATTTGCGAAGGCACTCAGGCCTATTTAGCTTAATGTTTGCCCCACGGCTTTATATCTTAACTTCTTCTCCCTGACATCTATCTCCTTATATGGTTGGACCTCATGCCTACCCCTCATCAGTAAACATCCTTGGGGAAATGTTTCAAAATGCAATGTAGAAGAGTGTAATGTAATCACTATGTATGCTTACTTAGGGGTCAGCTTTCTCAGCAGAATCCATTTTGCATTTTGATTTTTTTCAAATGTTTAAAGATTTTCTTTTCTGGCTTGATTTACCATTTACAGTGATAGAAGTGAGAGAGAGGGCTATGGGTGAGAAAGCGTAGGGGAATGACAGGTGCTGCTCACATTATTCAAGATTTCGTCTTCTTTGAATAGCCTGCTACGCAACTTAAAAACGTCATCTACAGCCACAAGACTGCTGTTGTTTAAAACACAACATCATTATAAAGTTATACAATGATAAAGTATTTCAAGTTCAAAAAAGGTTGTGAAGCAAAGCTACTTGACATTGAAGAACATCAGAGCCATTGTTCCTACTCACACTATGCTCTGACGACAACAGAGAAGACAATTCAAAGAAAGTTCAAGGAATCACACAGAAAACAAAAAAGGTTCCTCTTTTCAGCTTAAGATTTCGAACAATGGCGGTTTTCAAACAATATAGGTGTTACATTTCGGGAAATTTAACAGTTATCACTTAGTAGTCACATAGTGTGCTTGTGGACATTAACAGGCATGAGTGCGTACAGGCTAAATTTGCATGTGTGTTTCCGCGCTCACAGAGCCCGTGGTGGTACATGGCAGGCATGAGAGAGTTTGACTCGGCCCACTCAGCACAGCGGGGCGTCAGAGACACGCAGGGAGGGAACACGTTGTTTTGCAAAGAGACTGTTATTCAATTTAGTCATTAACTTGACTGGAAATCACTAAAGACACATGCCATTCGATTCCCCAAATCCAGACTTTGATGTTTAATTGTGGGGCAGCACTCATGAGAGACAGCCATAGTGACAGAGAGGGGGGGATATACATAGACACTGAATGAAAGGAGGGAGGAAGGAAGAAGGAGGGTAAAGGATGCAAAAAACACATTTAAAATTTGATAAGACAAGATTGAGGGAATAATTGGAACAGGTATGGGTTAAGGCAAAAAGATGGAGATGAATAATGAAGATAGAGGGAGAGGAATGGGTGAGTAATGGGAGGAGGAAGCAGTAAGAGAGGATAGGATGGAGTAAGTAAGGAAGGGATGAAGACAGAGCTGGAAGGCAGAGTATATCTGACAGACAATAAGGCGGATTTAAGATGTGACAGAGGCTTCCCTGCAGCACCCTTCTCACTGTGTGTGTGTGTGTGTGTGTGTGTGTGTGTGTGTGTGTGTGTGTGTGTGTGTGTGTGTGTGTGTGTGTGTGTGTGTGTGTGTGTGTGTGTGTGTGTGTGTTCTTAACCCCACTTCATCCATCCCATCTCATCACTTATATCACTTTTTTCTTCAGACATATCATCCTTGTCTCCTCAAAAATTAAGTTCCCACAAAATGGAACTGCATGGTTAATTACATTCAGACGGGATATACAGTATGTTATCCCAAAATGAAATGAAGACATCAAAAATGCATTTCTAAACAAAGCTACTGAAGTAAATGCTCTGATGCTAAAATACTAAAAAGCCAGATTAATGCAGAAAGAACAATTGTACAAGAAAAAAAAATGTTGACAATGAGGGAAAGTAAAACGTGTAATGTTCATTAGCACAAATCAGTCAAATACAAAATTTGAAGGAACACTTTCATCTGACCCTGCACACATTACATAGCAACTTTGACAAAGATGACTAACGGTGACTTAACAGAGAGCAGGTTTTGTTTGATTTGAGTCGAACTGCTCCTTTAATCTGACTTTCCTGTGGCCTTGGTTCCACCTGTGTGGCGGGGACTGTCTTCACCCCCACATCTCTCTGCAGAGAGGCAGATTGGAGACATGTTGGCCCTCAGCATGACTTATGTAAATCACTCTAGGACACACACACAAGTTATTTCTCCTGTGAGATATTAGGTATTATGTGATTTTCTTAAAGTAATTACTTTGTCTGCGTGTGTGTGATGTGTAGTTGCATGTAAGCAGTGAGTGCACCAGGGGTTAAAGCTGAAAGTATAAAGGAAGGATTAGAAGATTGCCAGATATCCGATCTACACAGTGTTATGTGTTACATTAGACATCACACACACACACACACACACACACACACACACACACCTCGTTGAATATAGCCTGTGTGTGTGTGTGTGTGTGTGTGTGTGTGTGTGTGTGTTTTATATTTATAACAAAGTTTAAAAGCCTGTGACAGATAACGCTTGTCATTATAGATTCATCTGATGATTTATTCTATATCTATAAGGGAGGAGGAGAACATGATTGAAAAAAATTGTTTTCTAATTGCATTTTCTGTAATGATCCCAATTTGTCAAAAATATAAACAAAATAGGCACAAAAAAAGGGTTGAAGTTGTAGCCCAGTGTAAATCACTGACTCCATGGCAACATTCTACTTCCTGTTGTAGATCCTACAGATATCTCTGAGCCACAGATTTGGGGATTTTTGTCCTCGTGGGGTTCCAATAGTGTCAGAATAAAAAAACCTCTGCCCTAAAGTAAGTAGTACATTGAGTAGCCGGATACTTATTAGCCATGATTACTGCATCAACAATGACCGGTGTACAGTGTCACACAACTTTGTGTAGACTAGACTTGTGCCATGAAGGAGGTTTTAAGTGTTCATAGTTTCTCAGAATTGGGGAAATAAAATGGCACAGTAAATATTATGCAGCACAAAATAAATTATCCAATGAGAACCAATGAGATCCAATGAGAACAATGCCATAAGTATTAACTTGGTTCACCATCATTATCACAAATAGAAATGGTAGGATGAAACTTAAATCTGAAAGCTTTTTGGATGCCCTTTCAACAAATGCATTATTTAATATTCTGTTAGCAGGAAAGTTATCCCAACCAGAGAGCTGGGCACTACACAAACTCTTTAGCTGAAACATCTGTGAATAATTTCCCTTCTTCTCAATTCTATTCCCTATCCATTCCCGAATGATTGCTGTCACTGCTCATTTACCCACCATGTCCATCCATCTTTACTGTACATGCATCTATCCATCCATCCCCAAGGCTAGGTAAAATCTGCTTGTTTGCTGAAATGCTGAAACATCACACCTCAAGGCCTGCGTCAATTACACACAGACACCTGGCAGATCTGGATCTCCTGGATGTTCACTTTTAATGAAAGCCATCTTAAAAAGGGGTGGATAGTGGAAGGAGATAGGAAGAAAAAGGAAAGTAGGAGAGCCTTTTGGGAGGAAGAAACGATATGTACGCAGAAAAAGTGCATGCAGTACAGGAAAGGGGAAAAAAAACCTGAAATGAGAAACAACAACGCCAAACAAAGACATGAGACGGAGAGGGGAAAGTGGGATAGTGTCGGACGAGCGGAGGGAAGGAATAATAAACAGGATTAGTGACAGATGAATGTTCAAATCCCCTGTTCCTGCTCTCCTCTGCTTTTCTGACACTCACTCCCTGCCTCTCCATCGTTCCCTCTCACAAGCTGCTTTTGCTCTCAAGTCTCTAGTCCAAAAGTGATTCCCGGCCATCGAGAAAAGAAGGCTTCATGTCAGCTCAGAAGATACGCGGAGAGTGTTATCAAACTAGTTGTTGACTTGTAGAGAGAGCTGTCCTTCAGTAAAGGTACAGCCCCTTCCAATAAACCGAATCAAACGCAATATTTGAGATAGCAGCATGAAGTCACAGTGGAGATTAGATCTTTTTTGCGTTGTTTTTCAAACACATTGAAGTGTTTTTCTGTCTTTAACCATTGGAAACTTAACTAGAACTTCAAATAAATGTTCTGCGGGTTTAAAAAGTATAAGCTCAATTTGCCATGATGCATCCGTCTGGGAGATCATGTTTTATTTAACCCTAACCCTGACCTAACAACCTATTTGGGCCACAGGGCGCTACATTTGGTTGGTGTTCCAGCTGGGTCCAACCTTCTTGTATATCTAAAGCCCCTGACACACCAACCCGATTTTGGGAGTCAGAGGCCGTCAGAGGCCACTCGTCGACTGAAGTCTTTGCGGTGTGTTCGTAGGCGGGCGACGTATTTGACGTAAAAGTCGGGATGCCTTCGGTACGCGTTCTTTGGTCTCAGGTTGGTGTGTAGCGGCCTTTAGGCGGCCTGTAGGATGAGTATCTAATTTATATTTTACCTGTCGGTAAAAGGAAATAAAAAGCAGTTTGATTCTCATAATCCTCTACTTGGCGTCACCTGGTCATTTAAATTAATTTAGCCCTTATTTCCTTAGGTTAGGTCATTTCACACAACGTACGGGTTCACGTTCTCTTCAATGTGTCGGTACAAATAGGGACTCGAGTGAGCCTGTTCAATTGAAGTGAGTCTGCTGCATTAAATAAAATCCTTATGTGGAAGAAGTCATGCCTTTGTGATTCCACTTGTGAGGAGCACAGATGAATTACCTCTGAATGTGTTTTTATCAAGAATGAAGGCCATCCTGAATGTATCAATTCAAAAACTTTCAAATAAGCTGAAAGCCTGTGGTACAATCCAACGCTCATCCTTAAACTCATGACCTGTGGTTATATATAATGCAATGCTAAATGATTAAATTTTAATGTACAACACAGAGAAATTCAATGCTTGCTCAGACCTCTTCAGTAAAACCATTGTTAGGCTTCGGGATGAATTGATTTGCACACTTGATGAGGCGAACACGGTGAAATATGTCAGTTTGACTCATAAATCTTCGCTGCTTCTCCTCACAGTCTCCAGCTAATCTCATGCATCTTGTAAGTGGATGAATGTCTGCCGGGACACTGTTTCCATTTGACAATACAAAACAGCCATAAACAAAAACTGCATGAATCACTGTAAACAATACCAGCGACATGACAGACGCCACATGGAGATGTTCTCAACACACGTGACTCGCGGTCGTTTCTCTTTGACGACAAGACTGACTTTCAAGAAACAAGACGGTAACAAGCACAGGCCTTAGGAAAAAAACACTTTGCGAGGCTCCCCAGAGCAGGCAGTTCTAGACAATCCTCCCCCCTCCACACACCCCACTCAACAACACCCCCAATCTGCTGGGCTCTGTGGCAGAAGGGAACTGGGATGTGACAAATCAGCCGGGACCCTGGCAGTCAACTTCATGCCCGGCGATAATGAGCTCCCGCCGGAGACGACTCTCACTGGGATGTAATGGCGACGTGGAAATGCGGGTAACGATGCGCTAATCGGCCGAAGTGGAGTGTTTAAAGTATGTATTAAAAAACAAAACTGTTATCTTCTCAGGGAGGAGATGCATGAAACTGTGAAGGAGGGGGAGGGAGTGATCTGAAGACAGATGGGTGGACAAACACAACCAGGAAGAGGGGATTTTGGAGGTGTGTGTGGAGAGTGTGCTGGGTGCGCAGGGGAGAGGACGGGGAGATCAGAGCACATGGTTTCAGCCCTGAGTAAGCCCCCCTCGGTACGGCAGGTGGAGGCTGCAGTGTGTGTGCATGGGAGTGTGTGTGTGCATGGGAGTGTGTGTGTGCTTGTAGAGCAGGTGGGTTGTGTCATTTGGAGATGCCAGGAGCTGCACTGGGACATTTACACTTGCAAGTATTTTTACTGCATACCTGCTGCTTCTACTTTCTAACAATTAAAAAGGTACCTGACAGGACTCACAGATACAAAATTGGTCAATATGCAATTTAAGCTGACTTAAACTTTGGACTAAGTTTTCCGAAGGATTCTATCCCTTATTTTTCCAAGTGGAATGACAGAAGTGTTTCCTGATTTGAAGGCTGACGAACAGGGGGAATGGTTTTTTGTACATTCATTACAAATCACTATTTTTTTATGTGCTGTGGTTCAAGTGGTTAGGTTTAGGCAGGCCTGCGAAAAGTTAATGGTTTGGGTTAGGGGTTAGGGTTCGGAGTGTTTCACATCTGTTGCAGCTGTTAGCAAACCCAACAGCAATAGCAGAGGTTCCTTTAGTACACTTGAAACACTTGATAAGCTTCATATTATGTTTAATAAAAATACAAATGTTTACTTATTTGCTTTTTTACACAATAAATAATAATTGTGCAGTAACGCATATAAAAACACATTTGAGATAACTGCCACAGGATAATATGGTGATTTTACACCTAGTTACCTTGCAGGTTGCAAAACTTGTCTTTGTGCTTTTATCGTTGCTAGGCAACACCAAATCACCTGTCCGCTAAATGAATACGATGGGACAATAGATGCTTGGTGCTTTTCTGCTCTGAGTTGGAGTTGGTGCAAAGTTTATTTATCTAGCTTGAACTCCTGGATGACAGCAATAAAACTTTACCAAGCTTTATGATTTTTTCCTCAGTGTTGGGTTCCCCTTCTTTTATTTTTCCTGTAAGAAAAAAATCTAACCGTCTGTCGCCAACATTTAAATTTGCACATGGATTACAATTAGACTAAGAGCCTTACAATACTGTGTGTGTAAAACAAAGAGGAAAATGCTTTAGGAAAGATGTTAATGTGATTATTCACATTAATATCTCATGTGTATGAGTTGTCCTGCAGGTTCTGCCATCTTTTTTCTTCCAATCAAACATTGGTTTGAGTTTTGTGTGGGAGCGGGGAGAGGAGCTCCACTTTACTGCAAACACCTGTCAAATAGTGTTTTGTGCCAAGCACTATAGCCGTTTATTGATTTTTGTAACAATAACATTAGTGATAATGACTTTTTCTACTTTACTGAAAAAACCGTTATGTTTTTTCTCATTTTCATCTAATACCTTCCCCTCGAACGTCATTAAGGTTGGGCACACTACACACTACAGATTTCAACGTATTACAAAGACTCGGCATCACTGCAACTGTTCAACTTTCAGACTGCATTAAAAAAAAACATCAAAATGTCATGGGATGGAGGGATAAGAAATCCTTCCCTATCTTATCTTGTCTGGACTGCAGCATGTGACATTTTACACAACTGCCCCCCCCCTTCTCCTTTACCACAATTTCTTACTGTTCGTGCAGGCATAATGAAGGGCCGTTTAACTTGCATTTAGAAGCGCTGGGGGAAGCACATTTGTCCCCTCCTGTTCTAAATAATGACCAATTACCAGGGAGTGTGAGGTGGGCTTCTGCGCTGCGGAGGAGACGTTTCAGACAGCGGAGAAGCTGTCACGGGTGGGTGGCTGGGGGTGGACCGGGTGGTTTAGGCCTCTAATTGGAGGCAGATTTCACAATGATATTTCTGATGATTCTGCAGCATGAGGGATAGAAAAAAGAGAGAAAACAGAAGTGGAAAACATGGAAAGGGGGAGGGGGAGCAAGAAAAGAGCCGATAAAGAGAGACAGGCCGACAGTGTGAGATGGGGAAAGTGGAATGAGAGATGATAAAGAGACTGAGAGAGGGATGATGACATGAAGAGAGATGGGAGGAGAGCAAGAGAGAGAGAGAACAGGCCCGCTGCGGTTTGTCTTGCAGGGATAATATTCCACCAAAGTCTAATTCTGTCCATAAAAGCTGTTGGACTTCGTTTTTTTTCTCCCTGCATCAAGCCCCCCCACACCCCCACCTCTTTTTTCTTTCAGAGTGATAGTTGCCTTGGCAACCGTGGCAAATCTTCCTTTTCTCAAACAGATGTCCCATTTAGTTGGAAATTAGAATGTGTAAAAAAAGCCCACGAGACGCAAATTATTTCAAAGTTCTCCGGTGGAGAGAGGGAAACAAGGGGCGGGGGAGAGGAGAAGAAAGGCACAGAAAGACAATAGAAGAAAAAAGGGAGGGAGGGAGGGAGGAAGCGCCATCATCACCTCCTTCTGTCTTCGTTCCACTCCTCCGGTCTTATGCGCTTCAGCGTGTGAATCATGGAGATTAGCCAGATCACCCAGAGCTGGAGGCTTGTTCCGGGGCAGCGAAGAAGGGGTAGGGGTGGGCATCAGGGTGAGAGGGTGGCTCCCTCTCCTGATCATGGGATGGGGGGGGGGGCAAGTGGCAGGAACTGTGAGCCTGGTGCCAGGGTGGCAGAAGGGACACGCTGTGAAACACAGAGCTGCCCTCAGGGCAGGATGGAGCCTGTCCTGTGGTCCCTCCACACTGCAAAACATATCCTGTCCCGCAGCACAACCTCATTTAAATTGAGAGCTGAGCCTGTTATCAATTTGAAATCAATAATAATTATATTAAAACACATTTTCTTGCTCTGAAACCAACTTGAATTCTTGCTCTTCTTTCAAATGCTAATCAGTTCTTGGAAAAGTACCCATTTAACCAAACCATTTGATCAGATATAAAAGACAAATCAACCCAGAAACACTTGAAGCCCTTCATGAAAAAGAAACTGGCTGGGACAAGTGATTAACTGGCAAAATGGAAACAACACAGCGTTCTTCTGAGACATTTCCAGCAGAGCCACGCAGAAAAGACCAATCACAACGCAGACAGACGTCTCCATAGACCAGAATGCAATGCAGCCCCAAGACATGCATCTCTGGGCCAAGGAAGCTTTTTGTTTAGGCATAGAAGATGTATATGAACAACTTAGCTGAAATACTGTTATCATCCTTGTCCAGGGAAAATAATATTGTATGATTGTTTAAAGGGGCCTTATTATGCTTTTCCAGTAGTTTGTTATATAGGTTTTTGTGCANTCTCACGTCCTCTCTAATCTCACTGTTAGAAATCACAAGTCTCTCCCCTCTCAACCTGCATCACCACCTCTGTCAATCAAGTGAAGGTGGGGGAGTGGTCTTCACTTGATTGACAGAGGTGGTGATGCAGGTTGAGAGGGGAGAGACTTGTGATTTCTAACAGTGAGATTAGAGAGGACGTGAGATAGTGATGACCTGAATACAGAGCCTCAAGAAAAGATAGACGGTGAAAGAAAGGGAAAGTCAGGATAATGATGACTTAGACTCACAGCTTTGTTGATTTAAAATATTAAAAAACAACCTTCACAATACACTTTCTATCTGTTTTTACCTCATTTTACCTCCTCTGTCTCTGCCCTCCCGCTCTCTCACTGCAGCAACCCGACAATTTTAGCCGAGTTTCCATGGCAATAACACGAGGGAGACCAAACAGACGGTAGGTGGGCGGTAGACAGAGATGTGCCTTATTACACATATCTGAGCACAAATAAAATAGATGTGTGTTTTTAATGTGTACGTGCTTGCACACACACTGCAGACAAAGCTTTGATTGGCTGGTCAAAATGTCACTATGGCAACTATTACACACACACAGACAAACACAATGGAAATGAAGTGTGTGATCTAGGATTTAAGACAGCAGCCCATCGGCCGACTGCAGAAGATGCTGTTTGACAGTGCCATGCACTCACTCTCTAAAGGAGGGAAGGGGGGGGGGGCAGTCTTATTTTTCTGCAACAAACTGCATTGACATGTTAACACCACGAGGGTTTGTAATGACGACCAGGTTTGACTACACTCGTAGCAACATCAGCATACTTTTGCATTTGCGTTTCTGTCCACCTGATTAATGTCAGTCATAAACTCTCCTCTGGTTGCTAGTGATGGGAATTATGGCTCTTTGAAAGGAGCCGGATCTTATGGCTTTGCGAGAGCCGTTCAAAAGAGCCGTTTTTTTTTTAAGGGGGCGGGGTTAATAGGTTTATCTGCAAAATATACCTTTTATAATTCAATAACATTCAGCCCTGTTTTGACTAGTGATTTATATTCAGGGGTGCACATAACTTTTGCCCTGGTTCTCAAAGGAGCACCTGGAGATGTTGCTTGGTGCTCATCCTTAATATGAAATAAACCTTAACTTTTGAGGGGGTCTTGACTTTATTTGCCAGACACATGGCACTGAACACACATGCAGAGGTGAACACAGAACACACATGCAGAGGTGAACACAGAACACACATGCAGAGGTGAACACAGAACACACATGCAGAGGTGAACACAAGACAACATTAGCAAGCCCGCCTTAACCTGCCATCAGGCCCTGGGGCTGATAGTTTTTGTAGGCCCCTTATTTAAACAACAAATCAAAGTCATGTATAGCCTCGGCAGGCTCTGTGATCGCACTTCTCCACTCTGCTCTACGAGCGCCTGGTCCTCTCCTCCATATGAGTGACGTATCGGGCCTCTCTCATGTATTTGTCCGGTTGCCGTTGGCTCCCCTCCACGTAGCAAGTCCTCGTCGTCCTCTCAATCTCCTCCAACAGATAATGTCCCTCCTGTCTGTTTTTCCTTTCCCGCTACTCCATCGCTATCAGAACCAGACGGCCTACTTGTCTCCGAGGCCCCGCGGCCGGCACCGCTACCGCTCGGTACAGAACTCATCTGTCCTTCCTCTTCATCCTGGCCTACAGGTTTAAAATAACCTGTAAGCTTTGGCATTTTTTGTAATAGCTGCTTGTCTCGAAACTCCTTTTCCCTCAACAATTTCCTTTTCCGAGCGCCACTCTCAAACTTTTTCTTCACTCAATCACTCGCAATTTGAGTAAGTCACATGTGAAACATATTCTCATTCTGATTGGCTGTTAAGTGGTGCCCACTGACTGTTACGGGGTCTTCATTTTTGAGAAAAATCTCTGTAATCCATCGATCTGATTGATTAGCAGAGCAAATGATCAAAATAGTATGGAGGGAAGATATTTCCGTTTGGATTACTGGTCTGGGGGAAGCTCACGAGTGTGGGTATGTGTATACGTGTGTGTGTTTGTGTTTATTTGCGTTTGTGTGTATTGTGTTTGTTTCCCGGGGAAAACACTCACGAGAAACACCGGCTGTTGTTATGCCTGCTGTGACGTCAAGTTACTCCGTTCTCCGCTTTTAATTATGCCTTTACAATTTTCAAAGTTGTATTTATCATCTGAATTTGCCGAAACAAGTTTAATATTCTGAAAGCCAAGACTTTGTTTTTTTTAAATCAGATGAAAACAAACTGTAACAGACCCTGCTGTGTTATCTATGATTACTATACGCCTTACATTCATAATTTCAGCGGAGGGAGGGGAAGCGGCGCTGTGGAAGAGCAGAGTGGCGAGGGAGAGCTGTCTTCTTCCCTTTACAAGCTTCAAAAATGTATTTATCGTGTGATTTTGGAAATAAAAGTTTCATATTCTGAAAGCCAAGACTTTGTTTATTTAAAATAAAAAATAAACACCCGAAATAAAAAATAAAACAATTTGAATTTTATTTATTTTTTTGGCTCATGATAGGCCCCCAATCTCCGTAGGCCCCTGGGCTTCAGCCC
>NW_011366481.1:115482-121262 GCF_000735185.1 Notothenia coriiceps | reverse complement strand
CTCCGGATCCCGGCGTATATAGACACCAAAAAGAAAGAAATTTGGGGAAGCTGGGTTAATCGGAACATGAGAGTACACAGGTATAGACAGAGAGAAGGAAGAAGTAAGATGTCCCCCGAAAAACTAAGCCTATATCAGCAAAACTAGGGGCTGAATCTAATCAGCCCTAACTATAAGCTTTATCAAAAAGGAAGGTCTTAAGCGCACTCTTAAAAACGGATAGGGTGTCTGCCGCCCGAACACAAACTGGAAGCTGATTCCACAAATGTGGAGCTTGATAAGAAAAGGCTCTGGCTCCCACTGTACTTTTAGAGACTCTAGGAACAACCAACAACCCTGCATTCTTGGAACGCAATGCCCTAGTAGGACAGTAGGGTATAATGAGCTCTTTAAGGTAAGATGGCGCCTGCCCATTAAGGGCTTTGTAGGCGAGAAGAAGAATTTTTAATTCTATCCTGTGTTCTATAGGGAGCCAGTGTAAGGCAGCCAGAACAGGAGTAATGTGGTCCCTTTTCCTAACTAAATATATCAACAAGTAGAAGGATTGTCATGAAAGTTTGTAGTGAACAGATATTCATGCTTTCCAGAGGATAAACCAAACTGACTTTGGTGATCTCCATCAGGCCAAACTTAAAAATAAATAATAATAAATAAAATAAAATGTCTGATATCTATCTGATACAAAACATTGTATATATATTGATGTTTTCAAAACAATGTATCATTTGGCTCTGATGTCCATGAATTCCCATCAGACTCAAATTAACTTAGTTTAGTTGTAAGAAGTAAGAGGATGTCCATGGTAAACACCATACATGCTAAAAATGTGCATGCAAGCATTTTCATTGTGAACAGTTTAGAAAAAATATAATTTGCGCTAATTTATATGTAAATATCCTGATTCATGACCTTACACAAGACCTTAATGTCTAGACCTAATTAATTAATTAATATAATAATATAATCATTTCATACAAATGTCTATAAGATACAATGATGAAATGTTGATATTTTGACTAGACATATAAATGGCAACTTAGCCGGTTGGCGAAGGGATACAACCACAAGGAAGTGCATTGGGCATCACATTAGAATGATAGAAGGTTAGTAATGAATCATCTCTCTGCCCTCCGTCCATTACCCCTGTTCTTGTTGTGATGTTGTGTACAGACAGAACAGCTGTCCTACTCGACCCTCCAAATCTTAATCAGAAACCCACACACTCACACAGTCACACACACACACACCTGTTGCTGCTTCTCCTAGATGAGTTTCATCACTGTCCCAGATTCTCTGTTGTGAAACCCCGCTCATCTGTTTCTCTTGCTCTCTCTAGTCGCCTCTCTCATCTGCCAGCTTGCGTGTCAACCGAAAGCACTGCATGCCTCACGTGGTCTATATTCGCCCTCTTGTTTGTTTCTCAAAATAACATCAGAACACCTATAGTTTTTCCAGTCCCCCACCTTTTCTGACCCTCTCCACCCTCTGTCCCCCTAGACTCTATTTGCTGGCACTGAGGGACCGAAGTCAGGGACCCAGTGACTTCTTGTTTCAAAGAAATGCACACAGAGTCCTGACTTATACCTCCTGGTCACATTATGTTTACTTCACAAGATACAGCTGCATTTGCTCTCTGAAGTCATTGATTAATATTAGTATGCAATTGCTTTAGCTGTTGTTGACTTTACTAGAGATCTGAACTACCTATATCTTTTCCAATTACCATTAAATAAAGGTTTATTTCTATAGATGTCATTTTTTAGAAGTGTCATACAAAAAATCCCAGTCTTTTAAATTGTGGTTACATAAACATTAAATCATCAGTGATATTCTGGCTGGCAGGCAACATAATCTGTCTCCAATTCCTGTCAAACACCATGATTTTTCTAAAGCTGACATTTTAGGGTATAGCTGGCTTTAACTTCCAATGGAACCTTTGGAGCCTGTTTCAACATGTTTCTTCTTCTAATATTTAAAGCTGTTCTTTGTAAAATGTTACATTTCATTTATGATCTTCTGTGTGGATTGCAGGAACTTGCCTGGGCATGTGAAGGTCCTGTACAGGAGTATGAGTGGGGTCAAACTGATGACACACACAGGGCACATGTGCTGCTCAGATTGCATTTGCTGTCAACTGACTAAGCAGTGTGAAGACAAACTGCACTGAGAGATGGAGAGAGGCCAAGTGTATGGATAGATATTTTATTGTGAAAATGTATAGAAACCACCCCAACATTAAATGCTACTACTTTTAGCCACAGATTAATCTAGCATATTCAAGTAAATATAGAAGGATTATATCAATAAGGGGTCCACAGCAGTAAAAAAAACACTACAGAATATTGTCATTTCTCTAATTGCAGTCTGCAGCAACATTTTACAAACATTGATATCACTACATTTTAACCATTATTTCTCATTGAAGCAACAAATAGTTATAAAAAATCCACCTGACCCAGCAGCAGGTTAATACCTAACAGTTGAGCACAGATTTGACAGTACACAGCCACTGGATTTAAACATGACAAATTCAATCTCATGACTTAGAGCAGGCTGAAAATAGCAATTTCCACCTTTCTGAAGCCAGACGAGTTGACACAAGATTCTAGCGCAGGATAGCTTGTTTTCATATGCTTGGTCATAGAACATTACATTTTTAGATATAAAAAATATATATTATTAATAAAAAATAATATATATGTGATAAATATTTTCATTACTTGAGGTATGCTTGTTTTAATGGCTCATTGACTTTTAAAGAAGTCCATCACACACAAAAGTAGGAATAGTTCAGATCTGCTACAAAAAAAGAGTATTTTCTCTGCATGATTGACAGTTAAAATGTACTGTTTTCAAATGAATAGCATTAGATAATGACCTCGGCTATGATTTTGCCCATGTCTGTGAGACATGCGTCAGAGTCAGTGAGCCATGGTCAAACAGTTTATACGGTAGCGTCCCGTTAGATGTCCAAGTGTCTGTCTTTGGGTCATAGCAATCAAAATTGTCCAAGTCCTCGATGACATCGTGGGCGTTGATGTGGCGTCCACCCGCAACATAGATTTTGTTGTTGAGAACAGTGGCAGAGTGGTGCATCCTCCTCTCCTTCAGGTTGGCACACTTAATGAACTTGTTGGCCTTGGTGTCGTAGGCGATCATTCTCCTAGTGTATCCTGTGGCAAGAGAGAGATTTATTTAAGAGAGGCGGCACGGGTGGCTCAGGCAAAACCATGAGGAATTTCTACAATCAGATTCATCTGGAAGAAAATCAATACTAAGGAATTGCAGCAGATGAATATTGTCTTTTCCTAGATTCATTTTCTAAGCTGAATTCCTTATCAATGCTATGATCTACCTCCAATGATGTATATTTTATCATCCACAATGGCAGCAGGAGCAGATACATTCTTCACTGTTCTGTTCTCCATCTTAGACCACATGTTCCTGGCAATGTGATACACCTACAGGAGGGGAGGAGAAGCAGGCGGGAAAGGAAATATTTTTAATGATTGATTGCGAATTGAGAAAATGGTAGCTTCAAACTAATATATAGATAGATAGTATGTAGATAGATAGATAGACAGATGATAGATAGACACATAGATAGAAAGATAGAAATATACTTTATTTATCCCAAATTGGTAGATTATTTTGTAATGGAAACTGTGACACAGTGAATGAAGCGCATTGTTTCCCACCTGTATGATTCTGACGGGGTTCTGCATGGCATCCTGTCCTCCAAACACATAGATCCTCTGGTTAGTCGCAGCCACTGCAGGGTACAACACAGCCTCAGGCATGGGTGCCATCGCCTCCCATTGGTTGAACATACTGTTGTACCTGAAATGATTATTGAGACATTTAGTTTAGTTTTTGTTAGAGCATAATTATAGTTAAGATGTCACAAAACCTGAACTTGCAATGACCATTGATATTGGATCAGTGCACAGACTTGCTAATACCTGATCCAGCATTCTAGGCTGTATTGGAAGAATTACTAAAGTCAAGTATCGGAATAACTCTAAATTATGGTCCACCTCACCTCTCCACACTGCCTGTCAGTCGACTGTCAGTCCCAAGGCCGCCCAGGACAAAGATGAAGTGGAGGTAGGAGACACTCTGGTGGGCAAATCGTGGCTCCAGCATGGGCTCTACCGTCCGCCACTGGTTGGTCTTGAGGGAAAGGCTGTAGACGGATGTACTGGCTTGACTGTACTTTGTTTCCGTGGTTAGACCTCCGATAACGTACAAGACACTGTGGAGGGCCACATAGGATGCTTTGTACAGACGAATGGGCAGCTTGGTGAGGAACTCCCATTTCTTGCTCTTCTCATCAAAGACGAGTGCCTCCCTCGAGGTTTGCTCACTATTCTTCCTCCCTCCTACCACCACCATGATGTCATGGTAGGAATAGCGCCTCTGTGCCACCCAGAGAGGTTTGAAATCTGTGTCCCCAATGCATTTTGAACTGACAGAAAACATCAGGCGTCTCACAGATTCTATGAGCTCGGTGCAGAGGCTAGAGGACTGGATCAGGGGGTCGTTGGCTATGAATTGGAAGAGGTATGTCGGATGGATGTGGCGAAGGCGAACCTTCTTGAAAAGGTCACTGATGGCACCACGCCTGGATAAAGGATCATGATGGATCCAAGAAACAAGTGTCTCAAAGACCTGCTCTTCCTCTGCACAAAGGCCGTCATCCTCAAGGTATCCCATGAGCTCTGGTAAGGAGAGCTCACAAAGATCCTCAGATACTGACACATCTGAGAAGCTTTTCATGGCCATCTCCTTTGCTTTGTCTCTCAAACTGTTACAATTCAAGATCTCAGAGAGTCTTATCATGCTCAAACAGTTGTCAGGGCTCAGTTGCTCCTGAAGGAAGCTCGAGCAAGCCTCAAAAAGGCGGCCATATTGCAACATGGATGCCGCTTGCATCAGGGGCAGCACAATATCGATGCTGATACTAATGAGTCCTGTGTAAACATAGTCAACGATACTGCTCAGGATGGTTGATGTGACGCCCTTCAATTCAATCTTGGTCTGCTGTCTCTCTTTGAAGTTGTGGCAGAACATGGCCGTGAAGTAGGGGCTGCTGGAGGCCAGGACGTTACGATGACATGGGATCTCTACATGATCTGAACTCAGAGACACATCGATCAGGATGTTGTCCTGCCTCAGTCTGTTGAGCTGCAGGAGCAGGTTGGACGACTGCTCCTTGTCTTTGTAGTGGAAGACCTTGACTGCTGGTCGGTCCATGCTATGGAGAAAAAAAATGTTGTTATTATCAAATCAGTTGATTTTCAGGCTTTTTTCACATTCGTTAACACAATTTGTAATTCTAGAATGTTTGTTAAATGTTAACTCGCTAAGAAGTAATTTGAGGGCTTGCTGTTGAAAGGATGAATATCAACCATCAGATAAATAAATTGTTGCGTGACTTTAATGTTGGGTACAATGATAATCACTGGATTCGATTTTTATTTAGGATTACATTTTAATGCAGCAATACAAATATTTCCAGAAAAAGGTCACAACTTTGAAATACATTTTAGAATTGATTATTGCCTTCAATGATTTTAATCCCCCCTAAAAGATAGGTAGTTTAACAAACACATCACCACAGAGCAAGGCTAGTGGAATTGGATTGAATACAGTCCTGCGTCGTAACCCAACATTTAGCCTACAAATATTCATGGAAACTTTTTGTAAATAGGGCCTACAGGTCGCCGGTCTGATTCTATTAGAGACTAATTGTCAAAGTAGATTATGGCCGTAGCCCC
>NW_011366481.1:67472-115452 GCF_000735185.1 Notothenia coriiceps | reverse complement strand
CCTCTTTGTTAATGGTTAAAGCTAACGCGACGCACGCTTAACGGGTTTTGGTGCGGGGCACCGGTAATTCGTAATAATCGGTAAAAAGTAATCGGGGCGAGTTGGTTGAAGGCGGGCCGCATGAAGACCACCGTCATAATGCGGCACTTCACACAAAACGCATACAGACGGTCAAACTTTGGGCTTTATAGTCTTCTTCTTTACTGCAGTCGGCCGACTAAACGTATTTAGAAGGCACACACAGATAACCATTTAGAAACATATGATCAGCTGTCTCTTCCCAATTTACTACATTCACCAACCCTATGTAAGATAGTTAAAAATTGAAAAAAATATTACAAATTAACAACTACTAACCCACTTCTCTAGCAGGCACTAAAAATGGGGGTAAAAGTTCCCGGCACTAAGTACTCTTTTTGGTGTGACCGCAAAATAAGGGGTACTAACGTAAATAAACGGGAAAAGTACTCCGGTGTGAACGCGCCTATCGACACTTTAAAAAAACATAATGCAGCCTTTTAATCTCTGCCGATCTTCAGAATGCAGCCTATCGCTGAAGGAGCTGCACAGTGAGGACAGGGTGTCCTGTCTCATGATAAGAATTAATGAATGAATGTGTAACGTATTACATAATCAAGTTAATGTTCAGCACCATAACACAACTGACTCAGGATAAGTAACGATGATATGAAATAACCTAAACTCGCCTGAAAGATATCTACTGTTTGATAACGGCTGTTTCCTTTTCCATATATAAACACATACAGATAAACTTATGAAATTCACATTTAAATGTTTTCAAATGTATTTGTTGTATTGATGTTTTAAGTTGATGTTGTTCTTAAATCCTGCCATCATCGTATATTGATGTTGTGTTCAGACGAGGCGGGCAGCTCTCAGACGGTCTCAGTGTGTGGAGGACGGACGTTCCCTGCTGAGCTGTTGGACAGCGGAGACATGGAGTGTCCACTCTGCATGAGGTGACTGCACACACACACACACACACACACACACACACACACACACACACACACACACACACACACACACACACACACACACACACTATACTAATCAGTGGGATCTAAATCCCCTGGGTATCGGCTCTATTAGACCATGTGCTTATGAGAAGATAATCATTTGGTGATATGAAGATACAGGCGGGTAGCGACAGTAACGCTGCTGCATGTAAATGCTCTGCTGCACACTGTGTGCCAGTGCCTTAACTTTTAATATAAGTTGTTGCCTAAAGGCAGACATTAATGAGTCCTTCCTGCCAAGGTGAGGGAACAGAGATAGCAGACAATGTGCTTAACTTTAAAGGATGCAATCAAGGCTTTGATTATGAGAGTGTGTGCTATAAAATGACACTGCTGTCCTCTGGGCAAACAAGTTAACTGTTTGCCCTCCAATATGCAGATCGATGAGATAGTTTGAATGTCAATATCACGCATGAAGCGTTTATACAACAGGAAGTCCTAATTTTAATTAAACAGAACCACTTACTACCTTACAATTTAGCCTGTTTAGTGTGTATCTAACCTTTAAACTGTCAAACTCAATTTCATCGCGGGCCACATTAGCGTTATGATTGCACTCAAAGGGCCGGTTGTAACTTCAAGACTATATAAATATACATATATAAATATATAATATATATTAAAGGTGGGGTAGGTAATTTTGGAGAAACCAGCTGGAGTGCGCTAATTTGAAAATACACAACCGGAAAAAATCTGCCACTTCCTTACAGAGTCCCTCCTCCAACACACACGAACGCGCACATGACCAATGAGGGCACGAGATAAGTTTGTGCACAGATGGAAGGCTGACACGCAGGTAGGCCATCCAGTTATTTTAGCCGGGCCGGCTCAGATGATTGGTCGTTCTTTTTACAGGAGTACGGCTTCCACAGATGACATGGATTTTTTGTCAAAGCACTTAAGATATTCATTGCTATCGGGATGTTAAGAGCATTCCATGGAATATAACAAAAAGTGTATCTCGAGCCGGTTTCTCAAACTTACCTACCCACCTTTAAATTATGTATTATATAAAATGATTGGCTCTGCATTGGATTATTATCAGTTCTGGTAATAACTTCATAAAAAACTGTCTGAAAGCAGAAGTCTAGGGCAAATAATTCAAAGCAAATATTTAACAATTACACCAATTGTATTGTATATTATATTCTTTGCAAGCTTTTGCGGGCCACAACAAATGAGGTCCCGGGCCGGATTTGGCCCGCGGGCCTTGAGTTTGATACCCCTGCTTTAAGCAAACCACTGACCACACACTAAACTGGCAGGGAGTACATAAGAAAAAGAACCAGGTTTTGCCAAACTGACCTTTTGTGGACTGAACACTAGATGGTGCTATTTGTTTTTGACTGCTTGTGACTTCTGGTTACCGTGTCACATGTGGAGTTATTGTGGTGCACTTACAAAGTTCTCTTAAATGTAATCCTCATGCATGCCATTTGGTAATTTCTGAGTTGTATTGCACGTGTGTGCTGCAGTCTAGCCCTCAAACAACAACATGATGAGCTGTCCACATAGAAGCACAAGTCATTTATGGTCATTGGTCTAAGCTGCTGATTTTGTGTTGTGCAATCGACATTAAAGTCTAGTGATCGTTGAATATAACGGAGCTATTTGTCTGATTTGAAACTCTGTAAACAAGTCTGAGTACAAGAAAAACATGTCACACTTTGTGATGATTGAAAATGCACTTTGTTTGTGTAGCATTTTAATGCGCCTTTATGAAACGATCTACAGTATTTGAGTATTCTCCAGCTTAAACGAACTGGCAATGGTTTACACTTGCAAATGTGTTTAAGTAAAAATAAAAAGACGTATGAAAAAAAAACCCAGAAAAGTACAAAGAAAGCAGCTGTTGTTGTTGTTGTTGCTTAAAGTACATTTCTTTATGCTCAACTGATCAACAACAACAATGTTTTCTTAGACATATTCACTGCGCTCATGGGGACTTTGTTGTGATGCCAATGGTCATGGGCAGTAAGTCATGTGGTGGCTACCTCTGTGTTTATGTTTCTTCTGCAGTAAGTTAATCCTGTTAAAAATGTTTTAGAGATATATGATAATAGAGACAGAGGGAAAGAAACTGAGATAAATAGACAGAAGGATTAGTGCGGGAGTCAGACATGTACTGAGAAAACATGTGAGTCTGCAACCGTGTTTCCAAAGAACGGATCTATTTTTAGGGGAGGAATGCACACAGTGGCCTCGTGGAAAGGATCATAACAAACAACCGTTACGCAGTACGCTCCTACAAAGAGACAGCCCCCTTTGGATCATACAGAGACACAGCAACAACACGGGAGCAAGGGGAAGAAGTATACAGGAAAATGTCAAGGCATCAGATATTCTGCTGAGATCTTGCACAGTGGGACACTCAGAAAACAATAAAGAGAGAAGAAGAACAGGTAAGAGATGTAAGGCTTCATTACCTGCCAGGAGCTTGAATGTGTTTTCTTTGTTTTATGATTTTGGCATTTCTCTGAATAAATGTTATGTACATCAAAAAAAGGTTTATTTAAACTTAATTCACATTTGAAGGTACCATTTTATGTGTGTAGAATCATCTGTTCAAAATGATAGTTTGGATTATGTTGCTTATAAATGGTTACTCCTACATGTATGCACATTTTTAAATTTTGCATTCATTATGTTTATAACGCGTGTGACAAAGGGAACACCTGGAGTCACATTCATCTAGTTTCAAAGCCAAAATAAAAAACATTTTAAAATCATTTTCCAGGCTTCCTAGAAGCATCACATGATGTTTAATGACAATCCTGCAACAGAAATCGTTTGNGGAGAGCAGTCTGTCCTTATACACACTCACACACGCGTGTACACACACACACACACACACACACACACACACACACACACACACACACACACACACACACACTAGTGTGTGTGTGTGTGTGTGTGTGTGTGTGTGTGTGTGTGTGTGTGTGTGTGTGTGTGTGTACACGCGTGTGTGAGTGTGTATAAGGACAGACTGCTCTCCATGGTCAAATAAAAGACAATTTCAAAGCAACATGGACAGTGAGTTCACATTGAGTTTACTTCCTGTTCTGTGCTTAACTTCATTTGAATTGTTCTCTTTTATATACTCTAACTTATTTTGTATTGGATGTGGAGCTCTTTATTTATTTTTACAATTTGTCAGTATTCATTTCACTGTTCTGTGATAGGCTAAAGACTACAGTACCTAGGGAAAAGGAGAGCACCCATCCCTATATTGTTAATGATTTCCTTTCATCTCTGTTTGTTCAATTAAGGCCTTTTTTATTGCCTCATGTGGAAGTGAATGGAGCCCTTTGCATCAGTGCTACTTGCTTCTCCACCAGGGAAGAGTTAAAAGCCAGCACAATAACCTGCCTTTTCTGTTTAAATGAGGATGGTACCTGTTTCTATTACTCAATTGTAAGTTTCCTCCTGACTGCCTTTCTTCTTGGTTTGGTCTGAACTTTAGTAATTTGTCACTTTGTCTTGTCGGTTTAGATAACTCGCCTTGGCCCCCGGGGACACCCACTCTGCACTTGACTAAGTTTGCTGAGACTTTCAGTCAAAACAAGCCTCGCTTCCAGAGCAGAATCAAAAAGGACTATAGCCAGCACTTGGATCTGTGAAAATAAATAAATAATGATTCTTACAGTGCCAATGGGAATAGTTGGTTATCTGAGCTATACAAGGTCATTATTAAGCTTTATAAAGCATTGAGCCATTAATGACCCCATCGGGTCTTGTATAGCCCTTCAAGTTTTGATCCTGAAGATTCTTGTTCTTGTATTTGGCTTTTAAGGGGACCCAGTGTGGTTTGATAAGAATCTTAAAGATTATAACTTGCTGGCATTTCCTTATACAGCTCATCTGTTTATGAATGTGGATTTTCTTTGACAATCATTTGTACGTTGTAAGTGGTTGGACTACTAATGAATAGAAATAGTGCACAGACACAACATTCTGGTGTCATATGGCAGCTGAAACATGTGAGGTATTGTTGATTTTGAGAAATAAAAGATGGTTATGATGAGAGACCCAATCTAATTGTTAGGGTCTGTTTTGCTGATTCCCCTTTCAGAACAACATTATTGTATCCACTAGGTGTCAGGCCAACGCTATGCAAATGTCAAGCATTAAATTGCTATTGACTTTTTTCCCCTGTGACTTCTAAGAAGCTCTCAAGGCTAAACTCGCAGTCAGTCTGTAAACAAAACAGACGCGTACTCTGTTAAAATGAGAATTGGTTTCCTATTTTTTAAGCTATTTTTAGGTGAGCCCAAACATGCTATTTTCAAAAAATACACAGAAAGAAAACAAAGTTATTTATCTGCTCATCTAAACATTGCACTTCTGATGTGAAATCTGAAATGGCTATTTACTCTGACACAGTATTAATTGAAACAGGCAGTGAGAATAATGTGATAACCTCTTAAATCAGTCTGCCGTTGGGTATTACTCCCAAGTGCAATAGATCCATGCCAGGCAACGCTGAGATACATCTGGCTTTGATGGAGAGACGTCCACACGTAAATCAACAAAGAGCGGGGGGGGGGGGAGATGGAGGTTTGAGGAGAAGCCTATACAGAGACAAAGAGATAGTGAAATGTGTAGGGTGGTTTGTGTGTGTGTGTGTGTGTGTGTGTGTGTGTGTGTGTGTGTGTGTGTGTGTGTGTGTGTGTGTGTGTGTGTGTGTGTGTGTGTGTGTGTGTGTGTGTGTGTGTGTGTGTGTGTGTGTGTGTGTGTGTGTGTGTGTGTGTGTGTGTGTGTGTGTGTGTGTGTGTGTACATTCAAACAGGCCCAAGCATGGATGAGGTCTTAAAGGGCTTACAGTTAGCTGCTTAAAATTCTTCTGATGTAACCAACACACGCAGGACATGTTTTTTTGAGAAAGAAAAAATGTGCTTTGTAGAAACAAAAAACGTAGAGGTGGAAAGGGAAAAGCATTGTACCCTCCACTGTAGCTCTCCCAATGTTCCTCTCTTGATGGTATGGCGGTCATTCAGCCTGCTGTGCCAAAATAAAGCCTGCCATTATGTCTACTCTAATAGAGTCACCTACACTGTGGGGGTTAGTGCTGTGGGGATGGAGATATGTGTTTGCCCTTTGAGTTTGCTATATGTTGGTACATGTGAGGGGGTGAGCATGTGTGTGTGCAGCATATATTGATATTCCACTAGCGGCAGAAGCTAAAGCCAATGTCTTTCAAGAGTCAGCCTCTCCGCAGCCAGCCAGGTGTGCCAGAGGTTCAGAAGAGAGAGACAGAGCGATGACGTGTAGTAAAGGGAACCATGGAGCAAGATATAAATATAGTGGAAAAGAGAGGGATAGCAAAAATATACAAATGCAGAGAAGATGTAGAGACAAACACAGAGAGAGGAAAGCGCTGCAAACGGTACCGAGGAAGAGAGAATATATATTGAGAGGGGATGAGGAGAAGAACACTTTTGGGAAATGAAATTGCTCTTGTTTTTGAAGGCCTCTATGATGGTCTTTGCCCTCTGCTTTCTGGCCGTGAGGCAGACGGACAGAGAAACAAATGGACACAGAGGGAGTGGTGGATGCAGGGACAGGCAGAGGTTTTTCAAAACAGAGCAAATTAGGGGTTTTAAGGTTCGGCCAGGGTCAGTGAGTCCATGATAACACAAAAGAATAATTCATGAAAAGGCATGGTGTGCCGTTAAACCGACCAACAATCAAAACTGCCGCAACACTTCTACAGGGGCTTGCCTCCGACTTTATATGGAAAATATCATATACCTTACCTTATGGAATGTTCTATTTAATATTGTGCTGGCCTTGTGTTTCAAACCGCAGATAAAATACTATGTTCAGCCAGTCTTTCTCAAGTATACTATTTGGAAAGCTAAATAAAAGGTTTTTGTAGAGCAGCACGAACAAATGGCATCCCTCACTAAAAAGAAAGTAATACATTTCTGATGGAAAAGAAGCATCCCCTTCCTTATCATCACTGAAGCTGCTCCATTCAATGTTTAAATGTAACAGTTGATAGAATAACAATATGTAATGCGAAACATTTTAGTATCATTGTTATCATTTCCAGGCTGCTCCAGATAATGTAATGTCAACAAAAAATGTAAAACCCAATGTGGACTACTTACCTTTTGCCAAATTATTATATTATATTATATGAAAACTTACCTTTTGTCAAATTATATTATTATATCAACATAGGGAAGCACTACAGAGTTATTTCCTTAGTAGCTGGTGGAGACGAACAATAGAGCAAAATTAAGATTTCGTATTGGACTTATATTTGCCAAGAGGCCAGAGACTTACATAAATTAACCAACGTAACTTTAATCAAGTCCGAATGTTGACTTTGATTTCACAAAGGACACAAACGTGTGTTTCTGATTGAAAGTCCTAAGTTTGTTTGACCCATTGTTGAACCCCAACCTCTACCATTAACTCTTACTACTTCCTTCTTTGCCAACGTCATAATTACTCTGACCACTAGAGGTTGCTGCTTAAAATGTTCAACCTCCCGGTGACACAGCTTCCCAAAAGATGGTAATGGCATCCTGAGCAGGGTCATACCACCTCAAAAATATGCTGCCTAAGATGATAACTGATTTGAAGCTTGTTGGGAAGCTGCCAACTGAGTAGTGTGGAGATTGAGGGGCCTTGCTCAAGGGCCCCTCAGTAAGGGAAAGCATTTATTTGAATTCGAACAACATTTTCGTTCAAACATAACCCTTAAATGCAAAGCGTTCAGCTCAAGCCTACCTGTTTTGATCTGACTGTTCTTCACTCATTATGCTGAACTCTACCTTACCCCCTCTTCATGTCATCCATCTTTTCCTCTAAGTTCTTCTTGGCTTCACCAAGTTACGATTGTTGAAGCATTCACAGCTCCCTCCTCTTCTTCTCTGCCTCCCCATGTCCTCCTGGAAACCTGTTACACTGCTCTCCCCACTCTTTCCTCATTCACCTCCCACACATCTCTAAACAGCATCCACATTAATGGAATGTACTTTAGTAGCAGATAATGCAGCTTGCTGATAACGATGGTTCTGACCTTGTCTAAGATGGCAGTGTTTTGTCAAACCAGACCCATTCAGTGCCTGTGAAAGGACCATCAAGAGCTAATCATCCAAACACTGATACAGGACTATTTGGATTCAGCATTCCATTGAATGAATGATGCCTCATTCTTGTGAAAGCACTCTCGAGCCCTACATTTGTTTTGGACGCATGTATCTCTTTCCTGGAATGGCTGCATGTTGTTAAAGCTAATGTGCTGGCTCGATTTCAGCATCCAAATACCATTCTTTACATCTGATAACAGCAGAAATTGTGTTTATAAGCATGGACATTTTTTCAAAGAAAGACCCTCTTAACACTGTTAGGGATTTGGTATGCTCAGTGTGAGCATCCTTGACCTCAGGAGCTGCCTCTCAAGTTACTTTTCTGTTTATTGCCCACTGTATCATTGAACCTACATTTACAGTCTAGTCCCATCTGCACTCTGGTCTTTTTCCTCCTGACCTTAACTGTGTAAGTTAAGACTTGAACTAAGGGAAACATAACAGGTAAATAAAGGTTTGCACAAAATGTTGAGTGGCATTTTTTGCGCTCAGCTAAATGCTCATTTTCAATAACACTCACACATTGCTTTTATTTTCCCATCAACATGTTCAGTTAGCCTCGACTCTGGGATAGAGGCCTCTTGTTGATGGAGATATGGTTACATAACTAACATGTTAGCAATGCTGTTCAATTCCTTTTAGTCGCTAAAGCTGAACCAGACTTTGCTAATGCACTTCTAACAGAAGAAACATTGTTCAAATGTGTTGTTCAGCATCACAGATAAGAGGTTTATGGGTTGAGATTTCTACTTGAGACTCTTATACAATGTCACAGTTCTTTGCCTATGTCTTACTTGAGGCCACATAGAGAAAATACTTTTAGTCTTTTTTTCTTTTCTTCTAAAGAACAGCCTGTACAAGACGTATCCAAAATAACAACCCTGGGTCCTATTAATTCGTAACAAATAAACTCATATTATTATTTTATAAAAATATACACATCTTTAGACACCATTTTGAAATTAACACAGATTGGCAGAAACAAATCAAATAAATGTATTTTAAGGCACATTTTACAAGAAAAAACATAATGTGCAAACGGCTAAGATTACATTTTTTAGAGGAATATTTTGGTGAGATGTGTGTTTAAAGTGTAGCCTTCTTTTCTGGGATTGTGCCATGCACTGCATAGGAGGTCATTTAAATTAAAAAATATGTTCCAAAAAACACTCGTAGCGTAATGGAGCTAAACGTTGACTGATGTGAGCAGAGCCTTTTCCTTAGGAGTCTGGCAGCAGAGTTATGACCAAGCATAAGGTGATTTATAATTCACTGACGCACTGCATTTAAATGAATAATGCATTATAAGAATATCACCAGTGAATTTTGTTGTCATCTCTTGACATGATGGATCAATTTTTAACAGTTTTTATGTCATTAAGGAATCACCACTGGGTCAATTGTGTGGTGATTGTGAGTTTTTTGTCTTGATCTCAATCCCTGAGACATCCTGAATAAAAAAACGGATAATTACAATAAAATGTATACCGGAAACAGATGAGAACTAATTTTGCAAATACAAATTCAGATACAGTTAACCTAGGCACATTTTTCAACCATAGCAGAGACTATGACTGTATTTTTTGTCATCATTCATCAAGTGAAAATGTTAGGCCTTCCAACCATTACAAGCAACAAACTCAGCTGAAATCAAAAATATTTTTAGTGTAGCATTTAAAATGAACACTACCTGTTTTAAAGGTTTTGAATACATTGTTTTATTATAAGAAAGTAATATTTTTAAAGAGGAAATTGATGTGTCATTGTTGTGAAGCTGTTGGTCCATGTTTGGTTTCTTTGCACAACCAGAGGACATATAGAGCTCAATAATCATATGCAGGATAAGGTCAATGCTCCCTGAATAATGAGTTGGCACAACATCCAAGGGGCTAGAGGAGATTTTCATGTGGTTATCAATGTCAATACGACGTGGGATGTTTGAGTCAACAGTAGTTCATCTCATTTTGTTTATTCCCTAGAACGTAAAAAGTCAAACTTCTTCACATTTCTTTGAGGAGGCAGATAGAGCAGATTTCTATGCAAATATGTTAAATACTTTAAAACCAGTAATGCACGTTTTGAGACATCCAGGGAGTTAAAACCATCAGAGGGCTCTTGACTCAGCAACAAGTTTGTACCTTATCATCAAAGTTTAATGTGCTTTGGCCCCATACTGTAGCCTCCAGACGAGTTAGTCTAAGCACAAATATTCAGCAAACCTAAAGGTGTCATAATGATTTGAAAAAATGCTTGTCAAAAGGTCCATCTGCATCTTAAACCCCCTTACCCCCAATCAAAACATCAGAAGTGATGGGGCCACCTCCAACAAATTATAAGACTTCAAGAAACAGTTAAGTTTACTAATATCTCTGTATTTTCCCTCTTCATGCAACAACTTCTGTCATTTCTTCTTGTTTCCAAATGAGTGCAACACTATTAAAAGCATAGAGGACAAACTGTTGTGTATTTGCAAGAATCTGGCGATAAGTATCATGATGCTGGGGTTACAATGCACATATGATGCCATACTGTAAGCAGAGCGATATATTGCTGAAAAATGTCATAGTATAAAGAACACAGCCCAGGATGCATGCTTGCGTAGAGCCAACAGTTTTCTCTGCTCAAATATTAAACTTAGACATACCTGAGCAATGCAGGGCAATACATTTTCTAGAAACAGATTTTACACAGGCATTCAGTACGTATTGTGCACTAACAATGCTGCACTCTGGTATCATGGGGTTCTTGAGAGGTCATTTAGCCAGTGAAAGAGGAAGGCCTCCCCCTTGTTGCCACAAATAATGACCAATGTCCTTCTTTCAGGTTAATAGAAAAACACAGCAACACTGGTCCACTCTAACATTTCCCCAGTTAAATATGAACCAATGTGAGCACAGGGGTGAGCATTATTAAAAACGATCAGTCAGTCAGATTGCAGCTCACACTCTTACCGCCAGCCTAAAGCTCTACGTGTCTCTGTGGAGCCCCTGATATTGAATAAGGACTTGCCACACTCAGAGAAAATAGCTATGCTTTAATATGCAGCAGCAGTAGAAACTTTTCTTTCCCCTGAAGGCATTAGATTTGAGTGTGCCATATCCCGTTGTTCAATGGCCTGCAGTACATAGAAACAGTCCAACAGAGAGGAGAAGAGGCTTCTCACTGGATTTGAGAGGTTATGCAGAGGGAACCAGACAAGTATACTTTCACTCATTCTGCTGTCTTAATACATTAGTTTCCAGTGACAGCAACCAAACAATGTGTTTTCACTTAAAGGCAAACATTAAGTCATAGAGCAAAAGAGGATAATGTTGCCAAACACGAAATAGCCAGAGCCGTGAACCAGACTACTCGTCGTAAAGTAAAAGCAGCCCAACTAGGAAGGAGCCTTTTGTTTAGTTTTTTCAGCGGATAATGATTGCAAGTAGAAAGAATAAAGCTTTGGATTCTAAAATGCACTTCAAGTCTCATGTAATAAGCTATTTGTTATATCTGTTCACTTATATGAACGGATGTAAGTTATTCCAAGCCAATCCGCACAGAGCCATGACCACATAATATCTTAAATAGGAAAAAAGTTTAAATCTACTTATAATGAACAGAAATGACATTTGATTTTGACAGTCATTGCTAGCTGAACTCATTGCTCTGTCAATCTCATTCATACAACTCAGAGGAGAGGAGAGGTAAGGAATACAGTCAAATACTCATGTGGAGAGACCATCCAAACAGTTGCCCGATGTTTAACTGCAGTTAAATATTAAGAAGTTTGTCTCTGAGAAAAAAAGCCAGATCTCAAAAGGAGGAACTACAGTGAACTCTTGATGCAATATGGTGTTTGGTAATATGTGTTTAAGACTGTATGACACCGACTGAAGCCACATGCAGCCATGTAAGAAATACTCTGATCTTTAACTACTACATTGGTAAAATGATCTGTTACGAGTCAAATTCCACCATTTAAAAATCTTACTGAAGCAGAAGTAAAACAATATTGGCATAAGAAAATACCCAAAATATCAAAAGTAAAAGTACTCTATATGCATATTTTAGAATAATATATTTTAAATGACCAGATTATGACTATTGGGACATTAATGTTTTCATCACAGCTGGTAGAGGCTGAATATGTAAAGTAACTAAAGCTGCCAAATAAATGAAGTCTAGTAAGAAATTCAATATTGGCTTCCAAAATGTAGTGGAGTAGAAGTACTGTATAAAGCAGCATGAAACTGAAATAATGCAAAATGGTGTGCTTAAGTTCAATACTTGAGTAAATGTACTTTGTAACAATCCACCACTGCACATGTGTTTAGTAAGAAAACATCCTAAATAAAAGCCTATACAAACCTCTGGTTCCCATTTTCAGTGCTCCACAGAGCATTTATTTCCTACCAGCCAGTTAATTACATTGTTGTGTCAAGGGCCTAAAGCAGTCCTTCATTAGCCGGCCAAAATGAGAAACCAGCGGGCCAGCATTGAAGACCAGTGATACAAACAAACTCCCTCTCTCCCTTCTCCAAACTGTAATCCTGCGATCAGTTGTCCAGGCAACAGCGCAGGCTACCGTTCCGCCACGTGCACAGTGCTGCCGGGTCAGGATGAAAGTGCCTGGAAGGGGGGGGGGGGCAATGCTAATCACCCATCGCTCCCCACTGGAGATCTCCATTGAAATCCTGGGCATAAGCCTGCCCCGAGGTTTTCCCCCCGGTGATGGTGCAACACCTCTGTGCGTTATTAATGCTCTGGTGTGAAAGGTCTCTGTCTCTCACATAGATAAATTAAAGTAATTCCAGAGATGATATTTGTTGCTATACACTTAAACCCAGATATTAGTGGTGTGTTTACACGCACTGTGTATTATGGATTTTTTGGCTTATTTGCTGCTTTGTCAAATGTATATTTAATACAATAGACTATTTCACTCCAGGACTCTATTTACATATCAGCAATTTACAAGACACATTGTAACTGCTCAAAGTAAACATATTCATTACTTTTTAGACTTGCAAAATGTTGCTATGTATCTGCTGAAGTAATATACAGTGAGTGCTGGATGTGGAGGAGGATGCTGTAGGAATGTGGAAAGTTGAGTATGTGAAAGACCAAATACTTGTACACGTATGTGGTACACCACTGTCATGTGCTGTGTATGCAAATACAAACACAGCTAGACTGCTCTCTTACGTTGCATCAATAACACTTATCGGGCTCACTGTTGTTGAGGAATTAGCTCATAACCTTGTGCACTGCAGCTTTCTGATTCCTCCGTAATCTCTGCGGCAAACTTGGTGTGAACTCTGCTCGTATAATACCTTCATTCAGGAGTCAACAATGGCATGTGGAACAACAGAACAAAGCGGAGTTTCAGAAATGTTTATGTAGCAAAATAAAGAAAGTAAAAGGGATTTTTTTGGTGGTAGGGGGAGTAGGCTCTTTGGGCGTGGACCCTCTTAAGAAAGGCATGTTTTACAAACGTAAATATAAATGGACAGCATCTACAAAAATGAAAGTAAAACAAATTGTCAATTTCAAAAATGTCCGTACACATTGTTAACAGTAAGAATACATGCAAAGTGTTATTGTTGTACTGACACATGTCTAGCCCTTTATAAATGTAGGTTCAAATTGGAATCTGTTCACTTTAGCAGACATTGTTTATTGGACATTTGATGGGAGATGAAAGTGTTCTTTTCTTACGGGGACTCTACTTTCCTGTGTCAGTTATTGTCAATCCCCCGGTCATTTTCATTCCCATTGTCAGTCTATCTTCCTCCCCTCAGCCGTCTGTCTGTCTGCATCCTCCCTGACTGTGATCATAAGGACTGCTGCTTTTGGTTGTCAAACAAAAACAGATGCACGGCGCCTGATAGAAATTACAAACTCTTGTCAACAAACAATGAGTGCGTGCCATTTTCCACTCGGAGGCGGTTAGAGTATATTTCCCTCTGACAAAGTGACAAGAAAGAAAACAAAGAAATCTGTCATAGAGTGGTGGCTGAAATTACAGTCTCGTGGTTTAATGAGAAGTGGAGGCATAATTTGGCAATTTACTCTTCAATGAGCTGGTTTCACAGACGCGGAGCATGAGTGGTTTTATCTCTTTATGCACAGGAATACATTGTGGCGTGTATATAAGCAACGCGTACATACAAATAAACAAAGGCTCTTCTCTATATGTGTGTCATTTAAATAGCTTGAACATTACCAGATTGTAAATGTACTTAATTACTCTGAAAGTAAGCTGATGAGTCCTTCTTTGTCTCCTATAGTTCTGATCTTTTCAGCGTAATAGGGTCAGACACCTGTGCCAGGGTTTTACTCTTTGCAAACTCCCCTCGAGCTTTTTTGATTTGTGTCGCTATTTTTCTCCCCACTGCTTTGTCACTGCGTACCAGACCTGTAAATACTCGTCCTGACCTCGAATAGCCAGACAGCCCTCGGAGATAATCCCGCAGCCTCACTGAAGAGTGGAGAAACTGTGGAGAAAAATCCCCGGGGAGAGAGTGACTGTTGGAAAATTCTCCCTGACTTCCTTTTTCTTATTTCTCTTTGTGACACTGGGTCCAGAGACAGGGATGAGAGTGTTGGCTAGGCATGTTAGTGGGAGGCAGTGATCATGAGTGGCAGGAGAGAGACAACAGTTAAGGAAAGGGACGCCAGGGCCAGGGACAAGAGCTTGCGATGGTAATGCATGTCACATCGATGAGTCCATGCCAAGAGGAGATGGTATAAGGAGCAGCTCCACATCCCTGCTCCAAGTAGAGCTCCAATTTTCCCTGCTATCATTTGTTTGGTCTTTCTCTGTCTCAGTATTTCTTTTCCTCTGTTTCACTGTGAATGTTCTTCCTTCTACTCTGCCCTTTCAACAGCGACCCCTATTCATCTGTCACCCTGTCTTTGTCTCTGCTCTTTCAGTCTCTCCAAACGTCCCTTCGATTCACTACAATGTTCTGGACTCTAAACTTTTTCTCATATTTATTAAGTCCCTAGAGTCCTGCTTGTACGACACAAATAATTGGGATGTCACTTTTTATTCAAAATAAATATTAGATTTTCAATAACACGTTATGTTAAAGCACAACAGCCTCTGACCTGTAGTCTATTAATTACATTTTCTGTGTGCCCTACCCATTACATGCCCCATTGCCCAATTAAGCTGTAGTTTTTCTCTTTGCTTTTGCAGAACGGACAAGACTAGATCCTACTTAACAGACACACATTTTTTGAGAGGAAGCTTATGTGAAAAAGCATTTTGACTCCAAGACCGAAGATGGAAAAAATCTGAACAAAGGTATTGCTGTGTGCTGACTTTAAAAAAACAATCATAACCTCGTTGCGAGATTCTTTCATTAAGTCTGTGAATTTGATATTCCTTTAGCAAAGTGGCACATTGCTCTGCATGAATGGGGTGTGAATGGGTGAATGATGGCTTGTGTTGGATAAAGCGCTATATGAATACAGTCCATTTACCATTTAACAGCGACCTTGTAACTATTGACAGAGGCAATGCAAACAAAGGATGAACAACGGATGTTACATGGTTCTCATGTTTAACGCTACAGCCCGAGTATGTTACACTAAATAAACAAGAGTACAATTGTGGTATTTCTACTTCATGTAACTTTATTCTTATACTCCACTACATTTCCAAAGGAAATCAGTAGTAGTAGAACTATGAGTGGATTAACATTAATAATAAGCTTTATTTATATAGCGCTTTTCTTTAGCTTCCACAAAGACACAAGCTTTACTTTAAGAGTGTCACTGCTAAGTTCACCAGGCAGAGAGATCCATAGTGTAGGGCCTCTAATAGCAAGAGTGCGATAACCCTTTGTCACAAAGCATGACCTGGGAGTAGCCATCGAGGCTCCATCCGTGGTTCTTTATTGTCAGGAGGACACATACCATGTCAATAATTCAGAGATGTGCTTAGGAGCAAGGCCATCTAATGCCTTAAAAGCGAGCAATACAATTTCAAAATCAATTGGACATTTTAACAGGAAGCCAGTGTAGGGAGAAAAACATAAGGGTGATGTGATCATGCCTCTTTGTCCCGGTAATGATTCGAGCAGCAGCTTTTTGTACCAACTGGACACGGTGGAAGGAGTCCTGGCTGTTACCTGAGAAAGATAATCAATCCAGGATAAAAGCATGTGCAACTATTACTTTGTGAGTCTGTGTGTGGACAGAATTGTGTGACATAGCCTGATTTGGTTACTCTTAATTTAGCAGGTGTGTCGTTGAGAACAAAATGAATAAATGTTGAATTAGGAGTAGTCCGAGGGCGCTTGAGACAGGGGGGGAAACGTTCCGGCGTCCCGGCTGGTTTAATTCCATCGCAAAATGACAAAATATAAAAAGTTTATCTTAAAGTTTGAAAAAAAACCTGACTGAACAATATTTGACATGTGGTGAACAACATATGAGCCCTAGAGTCCTAGCAGCCAGCCTAATATTACTTGACAGACCAACAATTTCAGTTTGGGGGACCTTAAAGACTGACCTTAGACTCATTATAATTAAAAAGAAGACATGTTGTTATGTGTTTTCTGCATTATGTTACTAAAACACTTTCCACATCACTGGTGATAATCTACATTTGCGTTGTTTCTCTGCATTTGCACTCTGTCATTCCCACAGAGTACCAGGCGGGTGGCATTAGGCTGGGTGGGCGACAACAAGGAGTCCAAAATCTCTCTGCAGCCCATTGAGCTGCACAGAGGAGCTTAGGAAGGAAGAAAACAGTACTAATCATTACCCACACCCTCACCCACGCCCCTTCCTTTTCCTCTCTGCTTCTTCCCACCTCCTTCCTCTCATTAAAATAAGTCAGAGAGAGCAAGCCTGCATACTGATGCTTTGTTAAGCGCTCTTAATTGAACTTGAGGATTCTTAATGTGCCATCATTCAAACGCTTCGTCTGTGTGCTCTCGGATGCTTAGTCCGAATTGCCCTCTGTGATGCATTTATTTCCACCTCCTCCGCTGCACGTGCATTCAGCTTTGGGTGGAAGGGAGGAAGGGCTCTGTGGCAGATTTGTAATGTGCGGGCATGGAGGGAAAGGACATTGACTTACAACAGAGGGAACAAAAGTGTTCGCTCGGTGCCAGCTGGGAGTTTCATCATCAGCCGGGAGAGAGAGAGGGCAGGGTGAGAAAGTAAAGTAGAAAGGAAGGAGTGGGAAAGAGAGTGGAAAAAAAGTTATTGGGTGCAGGTTGACATCAATAGCATCCCAAGCAGGGGCACAAATGAACCGGGCGAGAAGCAGCGCAGCATGGGAGCAGACAGCTGGGGCCTCACGCCCAATGCCACCGGGGGATTAGCGGGGTTTCAGGATCTGACACAGAGGGGATGAGCGTCATGGGTAGAATAAAGAGCAACGCGAGGATTAGAGAGCTTCCCGACACTCCACCAACACTCATGAAGGGCTTAGAGGGCTATAGATATCATTAATGAATGGACATAGAGAGAGACAGAGGGGTTGGGTTGGGGGGGTCTTTTTCCTTTTATTCAGCCCCGACCCCCCTGCGATGCCACTGTGATTTCTAATGATCATACATTCCACGTACATACATTAAAAGTCAATGAGAGGCGGGCAACAGAGTAAAACTGCCTGTGTGTTGATCTTCCAACACCAGACAGACATGGCCGCTGTTGACTGCTGTACGTTTGGTTCACGCCAATCTCTGAATTATTCATCTGGAAGTCGTGTTGAAAATGCCAAACATGTATTTGAATATTTGTACGCCTTTTTGTGTGAGTCTACTGGAAAAAACAGATAGTACTCATTGTGCTATGCATGTGGGTTTGCTACCGGGATGCGTGTAGCCTGTAGGTACTCAATTCTGCATTCAGATGCCGGGTGCGGGGTGATTTGAGGGGCCACACGGCTGTGTCTTGTTTTATAGAAAGGAAATTGCTGCATTTTCTCTCATAAGCAAGAGCGTGTCTTGGATAGGCTCAGCCCCACCGGCCTGTCTGCACAACATCTGCAGCGATTTGACACCAAGATAACCTCTGTGTTTGCCAACATGCCAAAGGATTTTCGGAAAATGCAACGCTGAGGTTAAAGTTTGCAGAATATCATCACAATCTGTGAACCTCAAAATACCTTTCCCCGATTATATGAAGCTCCACTGGGATATCCTGACCAGGAAGGCACGGGGAGATAAGTCTCCCTGTTGTTTAGTAACATGGAGTTATCGTCTCCTCCCTCATTCCCGGAGCTGTGTGTGTTGCACTAATGGAGTCTTTATCATGAAAGAGTTAACTACTTATCACTGCTCCGCTGCTACAGATCAAGAGCACAAATGGATTTGCTGAAGGGGCAGAATGCTCTTTGATGAGCTTCAGACAAAGTTGAATGACATTTGCGGCCACGGTAGGGCCTTGGCTTGCTCGCTTAGCGGTATCTCATACTGTCAGTATACAGGATGGCTGTTTTGAGATAGAAAGTGCTGTAAGAAATGAAACGCATGGCAGAGCTCTTTTTGTCTGCACATACTATATGTGTCGATGCATCAGAAATAAAAGTACATGGTAGTGGATTTGTCACGTCTGAGGATCAAACAGAGAGTCCAAACATATTCTTAATATTTCCTTACATATTGGACTCAGTAAACCCAAATTACGCACATCCAAATTGTTTTGGAAATGAAACCTTTGGCACACTGTGCTCCTGGCGTCGCTCTGCGTGCAAACACATAACCCATTCAAGTCCTGCTGTGCCAGAGAGCCACACCGTGTCCCTGTACAGTATCCCACCATTGTCCTTAGAGATCCCCTGAGATAATGAGGAAGGGTATGTGTTTGTGCAGTATGTGTGTGTGTGTGTGCATGTGTGTGTGTGTGTGTGTGTGCGTGCGTGCGTGCGTGCGTGTATGTGTGTTCCTTCTATGACTTCTGAACAAAAGGAGTGTATAACATGTTGTATTATGCCTGAGGAACAAATAATATAAAAGCTGTGTATGTGAAGTTGTTTTAATCTACTACACTTGTTTTATTCTGATTGATGTTACACAGAAGAGCCTTGTTGCAATTATTTTTTGCTTCTTTTCTCTTGACAATATAGGTGAATGGAAGAAAAAAAGAGACCCTGCTAGAACTTAATTTCCAAGAAGAAACTCTCATAAGTGAAACATTACAAAACCAATAATATAGTTTTGGGTAATTGCAATGAGGATGATGGTGTGGGCGATTTTCTATAAAACTTTTGTATGAAAGCAAAAATAACAAGGCGTGGAAATTGAACACAGCTTAATTGCTTCTTTGTTATCAACACACTTTGTTAAAAACGGAATGAAGAGCTTTGTTGACAATAAATCTCAAACTCAGACCTTAAAGTGAAGCATTAGCTTTGCGGCAAACACTCGGCTCGGGAAGGCAGCGCTGCTGATCTCATTACCGCCTCCCGATTTCACATTGAGATTTTAATCATCGGCTACAGTATTTCTGATTGATGTGTGCGTTTGAATTAGCGTGTGCGTGAATTGTGTGTGCACATATATCCGTGCACACACAGGGGGTTTTAATACATCTTCGTAATTAGTCTCATAATTATAAGGCAATAAACTGCAGTACACATGGGAGACTGATCCATCTCTGGGATACTGCAATTACCCTGCGAAGATGCGGTACTGTGACAAATCTCCAGAAGAGGAGCCTTACTCTATTCTGCTTAAAACAACATGCAGAATACAGGCTTAGTTCAGTTTTGTGATTGAATTTGTCGAAACAAAGGTCTTGCATGGTTTATTTGAGTGGACATAGTCTTGGAACCGATAATCCCCTTAAAAACATCAGTGTAACTCTGATTTCATTTGAAATTCCAGTCCTGTTGCCACTTCTTTCCCATCACATTATTTTTTTTCCGAAGGGCTGTCTAGATTGCAATCCCAAGTCTTGAAATGCTGATGCACAACAGCTCGTCTTCGAGTTCTCGTCAATCTGTTCGATGTAGTGATATCACACAGCCTCTGACTGAGTCTAAATTGGCTTTGCTTCCATTAGCTCCAACAGTGCCTCATTATCAGCAGCCAACATCTAGCCTGCAGGGCCAGACCTCTGCTACTCCGCCACCCACCATTTCAACATCTCACACACACACACACACACACACACACACACACACACACACACACACACACACACACACACACACACACACACACACACACACACACACACACACACTAATACTTCAATTTTCATGTCTTTGATTAAGCCGGCATGATGTTCACTGTTGCTGCTGCGCACACCTGCTTACATTGCAGACACCCATAAAGGATGATGGGAGGATCATCGACTGGGGACGGAACAGGAAATCAGAGTGATGTTTTGTGAAGAAATTAATTAAATATAACATAACATTAACAGACAACAACCCCCCCAGATACAAACATATAGTGTATAAAGACTACATCTTCGTGTGCACAGAACAAAGGTTTTCTCACATTTCATGTACACACAGAAAATGTCCCTTGGTGTAACCTTTTCCAAACAACGTGCAGACCTTTTTTCCATTCAGCATTAGCGATCACATTAGTAACAATATCATCATGACGGCAAGTCTTACTCCCACAAAATAATGGATCAGTGGTTGCTAACCTTTGCTTTAAGATCAAAAGAACAAGTTACGATGAAAGCTTAAGACATTATATATAACCATGTTCAAGCATATCTTGTGAATTCCTCACCCTAAGTGACTAATGGGGACAACAATATTTGAAATTGGTCCAATATTGAGCGGCAGTGCAGCATCTGGCTCAGTTTTCCTACTGGGCCATTCTGCATCATCATTGTACAGCAACCTAAAGTGTTTATTCTGTCACTTACATGCTACATTTTTATTAGAAATGCGTGAAAACAATACAAAAAGGTGGTTATAGAGAAATGAAATGTTTATGTTTACTTTAGCTTGAAAAGGTTTGTTAATTAAACAAAAGCTACAAACTCCATCTCAATGCATACAGAGATGCTCTTATTGCCACTAAATCTGCCTACCTCTCCAACATCTTCACTGACCCCTCCCGTAACCCCAGGAACCTCTTCTCCACAGTTAACAAGCTCTTCAAACCCCGTGCTGATAACCTCCCTACTTCTACTTCCGCTACTTGCAGCTCANCAGTATTTCTATAACTTGCTATAAATGCTTCAATGCTACATGTCGTACTGTTTTGTACTTTACTGCTCTGTCTAGACCAGTGGTTCTCAAACTTTTTCTGTCAGGCCCCCCCTTTGGAGAAAAAAAAAAGTCGGGCCCCCCCAACACAAATAGTCAGGCTCAGTGGCGGCGCCAGAGATTCTATTTTGGGGGTGCTGTGGGGTAGCTTGACGTTTCATAGAGGGTGCTCAAACATTTAGGGTTTCCCATTAATGTACTGGTCGCTACAGTGGAATGTTCTTCTGCAACAATCCCCACACACACACACACACAGTGTACCCGCGACTGTTACAATGAAGGCTCGATAATCAGCTCACGGCATATAGGTGTAAGCAGGGGTAAAGTGTTATTTTTATAGGTGGTGTGTGGACCTCACATAGGGGGGTCAGGGGGCAAGCTCCCCTGGGAAGATTTTTAAATATTGAAGTTAAAAGCATCAATCTGGTGCACTTTGAGAGCAACATGAAGAGATCTATGGATACATCTCTCAACACCCATTTGAAACAGAACTGTAAACAGATTTACTTTTTCTTTATGGATATTTTACATCACTCCCTTTTTAACGTTATTCTTTTTTTAATGTCATATAGTATTTCATACCTGTTTTTAATTTATTCTCTTATTTTTTTAAAGCTATAATGATCATATAAACGTGGGGCCTCGGAAATAATTGTTTACATTAATGGTGACCAAAACGTTTGAGACCCACTGAGATAACACTGAGAGTCCTTTAGCTCACTGAGTCTCTCATTCTGACAGGAGAGGACTCTCCTCCACTTTGTTGTTGAAAAAACTCCTTATATCCGTTAGCGTAGCTCGCTAGCACCAGAAGCTAACAACAACGATCTCCGGTACCGGTGCGCTCTCACTCGCGCACGCACACAAAATGGCTCGCTCCCCACACACACACAGAGCCAAACTTTAATGAAACACAGAGACCCAGACGTAATAGTACTGTATAATATTATTTTCGAATCAATAATTTTTAAAACATTTTTTTTTTTTTTTTTTATGTTTTTTTTTTTTATAACCATTTTTCCTCCTGGTCTCTCGCGCCCCCCCTGTCATGCCTCTGCGCCCCCCTGGGGGGGCGCGCCCCCCACTTTGAGAACCACTGCACTAAATGATCCGGTGATCCTCAAGATGCATTACTGAGATAAGGGCTTAGATGTAAGGAAAGTGCATAAAGATGATTAGTTCTTGGAAGCTTACTCATGCTAGCTTGTGCTACGCTGTGCACAACCAGATTTTTTGGAGTGGCAAGTCCAAATATCAAGGTGATGGGGGTTTTCTGGATATCGGGGACAAACTCTGTAGTTGACTCGGTATACTAACCTACCTTTATTTCTGTAGGTGACCTCACAGCAGCCAGAGGCCATGTTCAGCCTGTCTGCCACGGTGAAGGAGCGCTTCACAGAGAGAACAGCCCTGCTCTCTGACGCTGAGTTGCAGAAACACCAGAAAGTCGTGGCCTTCAAGGACGGCATCAAGAACACTCTGAACCAAGGTACGACCTGGAAATAAAGGAGAAATAATCAGAATTGATCTTCTCAATGAAATAAAGTTAGGAATTATAAAATACTTTGATGATAGCTGTGCTTGCAGGAGGGAATCTGAGCCAAGGACAGAAAGAATTATTGGGTCCTTATTTCGTAATAATTAGCCTAATTTTAAACTCCCTTTGTTTACTGCTGAATAATTATGTTTGCCTGTCACCCTGAAGCAGTTATTTTCTGCTCTTTAAGTGTCCCTGTGTGACCCCTTATTAAACACATGGTCACACTTTGACACGGCCATATTGTTTTCTGTAGACGCTATAAGGGAAGTTGCTGCTTCACCAATGTTAATCTCCCAGTCTGATTAATTCCCAAAAGATGCATTGTGGATGGAAACATATTTTAGGGTGTGAACAGAAATGGTTATATGAGATAATGTCATTTGCAGTCAACATATTATTTTGTATTCTGTGAAGCTCTAATCCATCAATCATCATAATTAGTAATTATATGATTGCTAAATCACTTCATGTTCATATTGAGGAAGACATTAATAAAGCTTACATTTTGCTCTCCTAAAGACTGAAGTGTTACCTTATTGGCTGGACCATTGCATCACTGCGTGGAAGAGTGCAAGGATGCATCATGTTTTTTAAATACCCTAAGCAGAGAAAAGCCTTTTGGATAGTTGTAGCTTCACTGGGTGTGTGTGTGTGTGTGTGTGTGTGTGTGTGTGTGTGTGTGTGTGTGTGTGTGTGTGTGTGTGTGTGTGTGTGTGTGTGTGTGTGTGTGTGTGTGTGGTCTCAAGGCTATGTGTGTTACTTTAAAGTGAGATTTGATGAAAGATGGTGAAATGGGGCAAACATTAACTCCTTCATGTGGACACTGGTATATTTTTGAAGCTAAATTATATTTGTTTTGGCATTAAAATAACATGCAAAATTAGCTCTGAATGTATTATCTATGTGGGACATATTGTCATTGATCCAGGTCATCATTTATCTAGAAATGTGGAAACTGACTATGTATAATATATTTCAGGCAACGAAGAGACGGCAGAGAACATGGAGGAGCTGGATGAAGACATCGCTGTCACACAGACCCAAGTGAACTTCACCTGCCCACTCACACAGGTAGACTTTTCCAGCCTCCTAATGTCTTATTCTTACTCATTTAAATTGTATTATTACAACTCTTCCTAATTCCCTACAATAACACACTTGTTTCAGTATCTTCAGCCATAGAAGACCACATTGATTTGACGTTTTAGTGGCTAAAGTTGTGTTTCTTTGTATATGTATCATATAACAATCCACTGTGAATGTGCTTTCAAGGTGGATATGGTGAACCCGATGAGGAACAAGGAGTGTAATCACCACTATGATGAAGGGGCCATACTGGCAATGATCAAAGCAAGACACAGCCAGAAAAAGAATTGCCGGTAAGACGCTCTCCCTTAGAGGACTGTTAGAAAGTTGAGTCAGGTTCTATTCTATACATCTCTGCGTGCTAGCAAGGGACAAGCAATCTGCCTTAACTCATATTTTCTTTATGACACTGCTTTGATGTCAGAAATAAATTAAATGTAGCGGCTCGTAAAGAAACGCTGATGAATTCCCATTGCCTGTCTATGTTGTTTTCTTAGACACCTGCCTATTGTCTGGAGTCCCCACTGCGGTTACACTTTATCCACAATTATAGCTACAATACTCAAGAGGCCTTCCCATATTGCGATTAAGTTTAGAACTGATTAAATGCTGCAGTACTTGGCCACATGTTGTTGTCCCTGAAGTGTCTGTCAGTATCAATGCGGATATTTGTGCGCTTTGTGTTAATTTGCATATTCTATTTGTGTGTTTGGATACTCTTTGAATAATATTGTTGTTGTCTATAGTTGTCCTGTGGTGGGCTGTGGGAATACAGATGTGAAACAGTCAGATCTGATTCCTGACCAGATCCTGAGGAGGAAGATCCAGAGCAAGAAGACAAGCGGCAACCGGACGTAGTACTTTTCTTTATATTTGATTTGGCATTCATCATTATACCTGTGCCATGGTGATTATTTGTTTATAAGAAAGGAATATGTTGTTGAATCTTTTACTCAGTTCTGACCTGCTGATGCTTGTGGAAAATGTACATTTAGATTTTATACCTCAGTCAGCAACCCTGCCACTAGTTTAGAATCTAAGAACTGAGGACTTTTATTCCAAGGGAAGAATCTTTTTGTACTCCAGTGTTTTGAATTTAAATAAAGCTGAAGATCTTTTCATACACATTTAATACCGAGCTTGCATTTATAATTGGGATTATAGTACCTTTACCTGATGCAGTAAGTCGGCAGAACCACAAGAGAGCAGTGTCTGCATGAGGACACATGATTATTGTTGGAAAGACACTTATCTGGGGTTCTTTAATTATCAGCTTCAGGTATGCTGAAAGGATGTTTGGAGACTTGTATCCACTAACTATAAATCCAGGCATGGTTCATTTTAGCCTGAAGTTAGTGAGCCTATGTACATTGAATTCAAATCATGAAGAAACATTTAATTCATGTTTAAATTCGACTTATCACTATTTTATAAATAACTGTTTATTTTCACACATAACTGAAGTAGGATACTAGATCTACTAAATTCATTTCCTCCAAATCACTTTTGTGAATGTGCCATAAACAAACCATTCTACGACATTTGTGAGACTGCACTTTGTACTTATGAGATTAAATCCCTTTCCTGCATGCTATTCCTGTGAAGGGTCTTTGTTTCAAATAAAAACAAACAAAGGCTGTGTTAAGATGGAACTAGGTGAAGCTAATCTTTTAATAACCTTGCATCAGGCCTTATAAAAAGTATTTAATTGCGCTTCTTCTCCGAAGTGTGCGTCACGCAGCACTCAGAGCATTTCGCCAATGAACATTAACTGGCAACAAATTGTCTACAATGTTGACTCATTCATTTCCACACTCTACTTGATTTCGCATTGGCATTCGGCAAAGCTCATCTTGTTTACTGAACAACATATGAAGTCACAGGTAATTTAACAACAAGGGTTCAATTTATGGGAAGTGCACGCAAACACGCATCAGCATTGCATTCAGCGCATCACAGGCTGAGCCATTAAGCTGCTTCTTTGGAGGGAGGCAGAGCTGTAAATATCCTCAGAAATTCAATCTCAACATTATACAGACATTCCATGCCGAGGAGAAGAAAAGCCTCCCAATCGATTCCCCAGAGGCTTGCTTTGTTTGATCAGGAATTCACATTCATTTGCTCAGAGAAGAAGGTGTAATGGCTGCCTGAGACACTGTAAGCCTCCATGTGTGGCATGTCCGAGGAAGATTGTACCCTCTGGCAGGAAGAGAACATAGCCTCACTTGTTGGCATATGAGTCCTGGATGGAGAGGAGGGGGGAACAGCAGGGTCTCAGATGGAGCTGGTACTCTTTTCTCACACTGCTTTGTATGGGCTAAATCCAAATAGTATGACACCCATTAAAAGAAGAAGTCTGGGTTATTATTTTATGGGTAAAATGACCTGCCTCTTTTAAAGGGATTAAAACCAGCTCCTATAGACTTAGTTAATTGCACCTAATACCAGACCTTTAAAGAAAGTGCTGCTAATAGCATTATGTAAGTCTTGTATGATTAGGACTCCTGTGTTCCTATTCTCGAGTTGCAAACTTGGATTATGCCTTTTCACATATTTTGACATGTCACAGTATTAAAACACAGGTGTCAAATGAACTGAATGATGGCTGACTTGTGGTTAGCTGCTTTGGTCGCAGGGTCCTGCTAGTGTGCCTCATGACTTCCTGAGACACTTGAATAGTTCTGGTTATTAATAACACCTGTGCCTTTTATATGACAAGTCTGCTGAAAAGTTTGATATAGTCAGAGTGCATTTAAGATATACTAACATTTCTCCGCTGGCATCAGGTTCAGATATGGAATAAAACTATAATTTTAAAGTCAGTTTGAAATATTATTGTATAACGTTGTATCTGATTGTTTAAAAGGACATAACCTCAAATGTCGTGGAATAATGTAATTCAATTAATATGTATACCCTCAGTTTAGCAGCACATTTAATTAGATCAAATAAAAAAAGTCTAGGTTTGAACAGAATTTAGTTTCAATCAGTAGCATTCTTTTTCTTTGAGATACTAATCCTCCAATTACATCACAAATCCTTTTACAATGTAAAAAGCTTGTACTTGTTAAGCAGATTTCTCATTTTAAAGCTCATTTCATCATAGCAGACAGCTTCCAGAGTATGGAAATAATACAATAATTAACTGGAACAATGATTGGCTGAAACGTATTACCCAGTGTTGATAACAAAGGGGAGAATGTCATGAGAAAGGGTTCTTAATGATTTTTCCCTGCACTAAATCATTCATTGTCTTTCTGTCCTTGATACAGGATGTACATGCTTCTTTGTTCATGAAAGTTCCAATTTTTTTTTTTAATCTCCCAAATTAAGTTTTCTTCATGGGCTGCACCTTTTTAGTTAGAATTCAATGTAAACTGCTCTTTTTATTTAAAGATGTGGAAGTATAAACCAAACACACTGCATGCTTACTGCTATATGTTTTTGAGTTTAAGGATTATCCTTCACCTAAAGAAAAAGCAATGCATTGATCACATCAATGTATAAACTCCAGATCGTTTGTGTGGTACTGGGTTGATCCTGACCTAATAATACACTTTTTATTTTAAAAGTATTATAGGCTCCAACGAAATGTATTCACATTTTATTATATTACTTTCATCCAATAAAAAAATGTGCTAACTATATTGAACCAATTGCATTATTTTACTTTAGTAAACGCCTTAACATAATATTATAAAGTCTGCCAGTTGTTTTGTATTGTTTTTATCAGTGGTGGGCCACATTCTAGTATGACTTTCAGGTACTTGTACTTGAGAACTTCGATGAAATGCTCATTTAAACTTCTAATCCACTATAATTTGCCAGCAATTAATATTGTACTCCACTAAATTTATTCACAGCTCTAGTCAGCTACTTTGCACATTAGATTAACATTTCAAAAATATAAATCAACTAATAAATCATCATGTATGAGTATAGGTGAAGCTACCAAGCAATATATAGTAATTCAAAACAATGACACCTTTTGTATACAGTCTATGCTTTTACCAAGTGCAACATTGAAGTGATGAACACATTAATGCATCAATAAATATCATATACAACAATTATACATAAATTATTCTGAAATGGGCCGCTCTATTTACTTTTTATTTTGATGCTTTTGTACTTCTACTTACATGGATACATGACTTCTTCTTTTAACAGAGTATTTCAACACTGTAGTAGACCCACGTTTCCAATTAAAATATTTGAGTTATTCGCACCTTTGTTTCTGATAATGTATAATTTATTTTGAGAAAGTACCACCGGATATGTAAATGAGGTAAAAAGGCGTACTGTCGCTTTAAAAGCCAACACCTCCCAGCAGTCCCCGGGTGAGTTTCGCTGCAACACTCGCTGTGGTTCATACTTCAGACAGCACAGCACAGCACAGACTACAGCCACACACAGGAAGCAGCTCCGCCAGCACATACACTCTCATTCCGGTTCATTTTACCGATGTGACAACAGGAGGGAGCTGAACTGCAGGTGAGCCTACTCTCTAGAGAGTTTACTGAAAAAGAACCGGATCAAATGTAGAGTACAACAGCTTAAACATGACAACAAGTGTAGTGATATTGCACTGTGCGATCACTAGCCTCAGTACTGTGCAGTAAAAAGTATCCAGCTGTAAAAACGGTGAGGCAACAGTGTGTCAGGTCACACCTGTTGGGAGAGCTCTGTATAATAGTTTGACTTGCAGGTTGGTTTGATGTGCTTTGAACTCCTTGTTTGAGCTACTCTTGTTTATTTATACAGGGTGGCGCAGTTGGTGTTCAAACGGAGGATCTATACAGCCGGACATGGATTACTGGATACATTGGATTTAGTTAAGACGCGGCACAACACTGCGCCTCTCTCCGTGTCTCCTCCCCGGTGAAAACAGGTGGATCCTGTTTCTGTGTTCAGCTCTACCTCCTCTCATCCACCTGTCACCTTTCATGGGGAACCAGGTGGAGAAACTAACGCATTTAAATTACGCAGAGGTGCCAACATCGGACCCAAATGGGTTCGAACCGGACGACAACGGACCGAGGATCGGCGTCTCTTACATTTTCTCCAACGATGACGACGACCAGGACGAGAATCTGGACCGCTTTTCATCGGAGAAAAACATGGTGAACCACGAGGAGAAGCCCTTCGACCCCGGAGACCAGCTGGAGTGCTCGATCTTCTACCGGGAGGAGTGCGTGTACGAGACAAACACCGGAGCCGAGACCCACTCCGCGGAAAGTCTCCTGAACAAGTGCAGACCCGGAGACCTGCTGGAGTTTTTGAACACCGGACAGTATCCCCAATGGGCTGTGTACGTCGGGGACTTCCAGGTGGTTCATCTGCACCGGGCGGAGATCAAGAACAACTTTCTCACCGATGTGAGCCAAGGCAAAAAAGGCAGGATAGTGAACGGCCTCTACAGGTACTCTGCGCTCCCGCCGGAGGTGATCGTGCGTAACGCCCTGGACCATGTTGGGTCCAGAGACAGAGAGCTGTACTGGAGGAACTCTGAGTGCTTTGCCGCCTGGTGCCGCTTTGGCAAACGGGAGTTTAAAATCGGAGGGGAGATAAGGATAGGAAAGCAGCCGTACAGGTTAAAGTTACTATTTTCGGAGAAGAAGAATCACGTCCTGGAGTTTCAGAGCTTGGAGGACGTGATCATGGAAAAGAGGAGGAACGATCAGATTGGCAAAGATGCTGTGATGCAAGAGCTGGCCAACCACTTGAACACAACAAATGAAATCAAAGAGGACTATTTTGCCAACTGACAGTGGAAAATGCAAACTTTTCACGCTGGAAAACAAAGCTGTCAGTCCAATAAGAGCTATGTCTGGGGGCTTGGGCGCATGTGCCACTCAAGCACATCCTCAGAGGGTGTTACAATTAATAATTTCCCCCTGAAATCAGGGTTGATCCTTGTTTCATGCTCAAGTGCATTAGCAAAGCAGATACAAGCGTGAAAACAACATTTGATTCACATCGAAAACACTGTCATGTCCACCCCCTCTTTAAAATGTGATTATACATACTGAACCTTAAGGGAGTGATGGATACATTATCAGAGCTGCACCTGCAGTCTAATCATTTGGGGTTGAAGAATTTAATTGCCCATAATTATCTTTCTAATCCAAGGAATCTCTGTGTGAGTGCTGATAGCACTTGAAACTCAGGTGATGGAGATCAATAGATGAGACGGCTATGTATTTTTGTTATTGTGTGAACCTTGAGGATTCCCTTCTGTTGCTTTTTATCCAATCATGACACAGCTTTACCCACCCTTTGAATACTCTGTGGACACTATGACTGTGCACTTTTACTGATTCACTCCTTTCAACAGTTTATTTTTTTGAAAAGAATATGTTTGTATGAAGGTATATGGAAATAAATATATATATATATATATTTGAACAGTATTTTTCTCTTTTTAGTGAAGGATTGCAACTTTTACCTTTAAAAAGATTTATGGCAATGCTGGCACAGTGCAAATGAATCATTTCATGATTCTCCGGAAAGGTAGCATGACTCTTAAATGCCAGCATTGTTTTGTTTGGTTGTGTTCCAACATTGCTGCACATTTTGCTTTGTTTACACCTCTGCTGACTGACGAAGTCATTTTTTAAAGTTTAGCCGCAGGTTAAGAGTGTTGCTCACCCATGGCTTTCCCTCCTCCTGCTGGAATTACAGCCATAAATTAAATATCGGTCAAAAGTGCAGTTTTAAATCGTTACACCCACAAATTGGCTCAATATTCATGCTTCCAAATCTATTTTTTATGAAGATACAGACCGCATTTATGTAGGATAAAAATGTGAGTTTAAGATTGTAATAAGAAATGGTCCATGAAAATATATTATATATCAACAACCGGAAGTAGATGCACAATTGAGATACCTATTATGTTAAATATAGTTGAAGTAATGTCAAATAATAAATAGGCCTGCTCACACTTAGAGGCTGCGCCGGAAATTACAGTTGGCTCTGAGGTTGTTTTGAACTGTGAGACATCTTGTTTTTTCCCCTGCGTTTCAGAGGAAGCTGATGACTCCCTCATAGCCAGTCGGTCGATCACTCTCTCTGCCGGTTTGCTCTCCTCTGGTGATATTTGCATGGAGATAATACCTTACTTATTTTGCTGCGGGGGTCCCACTGGACCTAAAGCAGGATCGTCATCAGGTACCAAATAAGAAAGCTGCCGGACACATTAGCATTTCATCAATTCCTCTGTGGTTTGCCACAGTGATGGAATCTAAAGTGTGTGTGTTTGAGATACATATTTATGAAAATCATTTTTAGCACCAATACAATCTCTGCAGTGTTTGGCTAAGCACACAATGTTAAAGCAGCTGCCAGTATAGTGGCTTAATATGACATATTAACTTTAATTTTTCATTTTGTGTGACAAAGCTGAAATGGAATTATTCTTCCGTCATATATTAGGTTCAATTTGATTTTCTCTGAGCTATGAAAAGCTGGTACATAATGAACACTCAGCTAAGAAAAAGCCATCAAGCTGTCAGCTGAGTGAATATCAATCTAAATATGGCTTCATTGTGCTGTTTCTTTTCCTACGAAATCTGGAAAGAGTTTTGTTGTTGTGATACACACCAAAACATAAAGTATTTATTTGAGCTTGAGTATCATGCAATATCTAATTGTATCAATTCTAATCTTCTTTGTTAACTATGGATGAACAGAATTGTGTGAACTGACCAAACAAAACAGAGACCAACATCACATTCCTAGATGCAAAATCTCCGCAGGGTGTGTTTAACTGACAATCTCAAATTCAGTCCTATTGCCGGAGAAAGCTGAGCCAGTGCATCCCAGATTAAACGTGTAATTACTCCAGAAAAAAAGGCCACCAGTGTGATCTGTAACCAAATAAGATGGGACTTGTGAGAGTTTGAGGCAGCCCTCTTTACTATGACACAAAACGAGTGTAACCAGGGGAAGCTTTGGGTTTTTGACATGTTGGCTCATTCACGTCAGCCTTTTGGCCGGTGAGTCTGTCATGTTTCCTTCGGAGGATTGGAGGAAAGCCCACAGCCTTCAGGCAAAACTGGCATCATTATAGAAGCTGGGGACGCGCCAGTGCTCAAATCAAACCCACCCCATGTTTACAAAATGTCATTATCTACAAAAACTTCTTCCCACACACAAACATGTCTGAATTTATGAGGAGTGTGCTCATGAGGAGATTCTATCTGACAGGCCTACAGGAAGTGGGAGTGTACTTTAGACGTGGCCTCGAGCCACAGCTAGATTGTTATCCATGTGGGACAAACACAGAGGAGCTCAACGATAGATAGTTTGAGGACATTTGGTAAATTCAAGTTTCGTGTTCAACTTGTTACTGTATGAACCACACCTCAGGGATTGTTTAAGATTGCCACTTTGGCTGCTCAAACAGCAAAACAGCTAAAGTTTTTGCCAATATCCTCTTTGAGCAGCACAGAGCAGGATTTATGAATGCCTGCTGGGAGAGAGAGAGTGTGTTTATAAGATAATAAAACAGATTATTGAGATGACATCAGCCCTTCATAAGCAGCGCCATGTTGAAGGTTTCAATCTAAATGTGTCCAGCAATGATGTTAACAGTATGATACTCTGATAACCAGGCCACTTCCCTGTAGTCCGAAGTATATCAATCTAGATTGCTTTGGTGTTAGATGCAGAGTTTTGGAGATACCGGCCATAGAGAGGATCTCCACAGCGAGAAATCTCTACCCGGTTACTCAAGATAATCCAGACCTTGTTGTGAGCCGTTTCTTGTAGTAAGTATTTTCTCTCTTTTTAGTTTTTCAGATGTATTTCCTTTGAGCATATAATCTTCATTATATTGAAGGGGAAGCAGACATCTCTACAGAAGATATCTCCAACCCTCAGGAACTCAGACCATAACAATCTTTATGATAAATAGGATAACAGGAAGAAGGAAAGATATGTACTTTTCATTTGGTTCTGAACTGTCCCTTTAACACTTCACCTTTAAAAATATTCAATTGTTTCCTCAAAATACACCTACATACATCATCGCATGAACAGAGAGCTGCAGGCTTTTTGTTTGTAAGGCCACTTTCACTGCCCACTCACCTGAATCATGTGTTTGGAGAGACCCTTCCATTTCCTGTGAATTAGTGAGAGAATAGCCTAATGAATCTCCAAAATTAACTACACTGCATTCATTAACGGTTATTGATCCAGAGAGCTGCATCTCACAAAACTTTTTCCCCCCACCTTTTCACTGTAAACTTTACTTCAAGCACCATCCCCAACATTGGGTTAATCATTGAAATGGACCCCAACTGCTTTGGCTTGGACTGACCTGTATGTACTGTTAGATTCACACTGTGATTCTTTCATGTCCCGGCGTGGGACGACCGTTTGTTTTTTCAGCCGCACAATAACAAAGTTCATTCCCTCCCAGTTCCATGGAGCGCTGGGTTTTCTCTCCTTCTTTAAAGCAACATTCCCATAAGCTAGTTTCACAGTTTGTGCTGCACCTGCTACTTTTTCAACTGCACAACAATTAAGTTTAGGTTGCATGCTATACCACAAATACAGGCGGGTGACCAATGCTCCCTTCCTTTGTGCTTTCTTTCACTTTCCTTGACAAATGTGGTTCCGTAGGACTGAGCAATAGGCTGAGAAAGTATAGCCTCTGTAAACAGCGGGGGAATTGCTGAGTTTAGAAAAGATCACTTTAAAGACATCATGACGGTTCAAAGGAAATAACAAGGAAACACGAATAAGGAAAAACGAAGGCATCTTGTGTAAGGAGCTTTGTAAGAGGATGTAAGAAGAGTATCTTTGATTTGATCAGAATAGAGGAAAAAGTGGGAGTTCTTAGACAACGGGAGCTGATGTGGGGCTCGTCAGAATGGGACCAGGCTCTATTCTAGTTTGAGCTGTCGTATCCGCTCAGCCAAGGCTGTCTGGTTTACATAAGCAGAGCCAGACAACAAGGAAGGGCCCGAGGAGAGCTTCATAGAAACTGACCCTGTTCCTGTGGATGGTGATGGATGAATGGGCCATTAAAAGTAAAAGAAAGAGAGGGATGGGAGGCTCTAGAGTGGTTGTTAAACCATACTCAGACGTGCCTGAGAATTGTTGCCTTCAAGCACTCCGACCTGTTTGTCCCTTCAATTATTTATAGCAGGCTGATTCAAAAGTGATCTGCTTTCATCTTATCCTGGGACATCGCTGAGAATCATGCCTCACAATTTAACCTAGTACAAATATGACAATTATACCGTTGTAGTTCTATAAAAATTATACAAGTCTTAATTTTTCTTCCTCAGTTTTGCACTCTTTATTTTTTGTATCTCTTCTTCTTGTATATCTGAATACAGAGGATTTTGCTTGTTATCAAGAGATTAGAGGAAACTTTTATATTATTTGTAACCAGGAGTGGAAAAAAAACAGTCTTAAAAAACTCCTTACAAGTAAAAGGAGTTATAAAATGTCACTTAAGTCAAAGTATCGAAATATAAGTATAAGTACTCATTATGCAGATGGGTATTTTAAAAGTGTTGTATTATTATAGAATATTATAATATCCTGTTATGATCATGTGGAGCAAAGTTTTGGATACTTTGTGAACTACTTAGTAGTATGTAAGAGTAGTAAAAGTGTCGTAGTGGAGTAAGAATTGTAATATTTTCCTATAATATGTTTTTGAGTAAAAGTATAAATTCTTGAGTACAGAACTTCAGTAAATGTACCTCTTTGCTTCTCACCAATGCCTGTATCCCAACATATACGTTTTTATAATTCCCAAATTGCTGATGCTTCACATTAGCTCCACATTGCTCAGTGTTCTGTGAGTGGGCTTCACCTGGAAGCTAGAGTACTAATCCCCTGTCTCACAGTCTCTTTTCTTTGGGCAATTAGAGCCATACCCTCACGACTGTCTTTTAACAACTTCCTCCCGGCACTCTTACTCTTTTTAAATTTAAATTCCATGTTGCTGCCCTTGTGTCAGTTGAATTGTTGGGGACAGGACTGGGTTTTTTCAGGCCTTTTTCTGTATAAAGAAATCAGGCAACTCATTATTTTATACCTTTATTCCTTATGGCTCTCTTTCCTTGTTAGCTTCTTGCTTATATTTTGCTCTTCATATTTTGAGTGTCAGTCGACTCACTATGACGTCCATGACTCAGAGTTTCTCACATCTGCTTTCATGGTAACTGTGCCTCATGCTTTCTAATGATTTTCCGATTATAGATGACTGCAGGTGGTTAAGAGTAGTGCTATCCCTCCTGCACAACACACAGAAAAATAAGCAGTGGAGTAAATGCTTTAGATACAAAACACTTGACCGACTACAGAGTCAGGGATCATTATCAAGTGTCTGGAGGAGTCTAATAGGTCTTTCCTGCAGAAGCCTGAAAGTTATAGTTAGGTATTTTGGAAAACATGGTGATGAGTAGACAGTCAAACCTGTACAGTAAATAGACAGCCAGAACACAGGTACCAAGACATTTAAAGGTAATTTACGAATACGTTTTCCTTGACCTTTTACTTGATCCAGTCTGTTTGTTATTGTGTCTAACCATTTTTGCACTAGAAGTCTGTTTCTGAAATCCAATGTCTACTGCATCCACATTGTCAGAATCAGCTAAATGTTTAAAGTCCTTCAGATAATACAAAGCTTCCCTCTGTCAACTCGGACACTGCCACTCCTCTCACTAACTCTCATTTCCATCATTCATACAACTTCCTGTAACTAGTCACGTGATACAATTAATAATAATGCATTTTATTTATATAGCGCTCACAACTCAAAGACGCTTTACAATATGAGGGAGGGTAGACAAACAAGGACAGGGCAAACAAGTAAGTATAGTAAAATAAAAAAATAAAAAGGCAGTCAAGAGGAAGTTGATTGAGAGGTGGGGGGGCTTATGGGTAGTGTGACGAAGGTAACTTCGTCACTATGGACTGACGGCTTCGGGCCTTGTATATTGCACGTCTTTTATTTTGAAAAGTGTTCCCCCTCCCGTTCTTTCTGTTACTCCTGATTATGTTCACCTGGTGCTGTGTTGTCTCCCCCCGCCCCCCCCACCTGTGTCCTGTTGGTTTGATTAGTGTGGGTGTGTATTTAGGCTCTGTTGCCCTGTCTGTTTGGAGGCTGGTAAGGGTGTGAGATCCTGGTGGCTGCAGGCTGGGCCCACGTGAAGCAGCAGCAGCAGCAGCAGCAGCAGCAGCAGGATTGAGGCTGTGTGTAATGTTTTAATAAATGCCCACACCGGGTTATATTTTTGGACGTTCTGCCTCTGCCTCCTTCCTTGGTCGGGCCGCTCAACGGTCAGTCTCACAGGTAGACAGAGTTGAAAAGATGTGTTTTGAGGCGGGACTGAAAGACTGTGAGGGACTCAGAGTCACGGAGATCTTGGGGGAGGGAATTCCAGAGCCTAGGAGCTGCCACTGAGAAGGCTCTGTCCCCAAAGCTGCAGAGTGTGGATGTGGGAATGGATAGGAGTCCGGCTGCGGTGGATCTGAGGGACCGTGGGGGTTGATAAGGAGTGAGAAGGTTTGTGAGATAAGGGGGGGCCAAATGGTGGAGTGCTTTGTAGGTGAGGACCAGAATTTTGTAGTTGATGCGATGGGAGACAGGAAGCCAGTGGAGGTCTTTGAGGACTGGGTGTGATTTGGTATGCGTGAGGAGACGTGCAGCTGCATTTTGAACCCGTTGGAGTCTGTTGAGGGATGTAGTGCTGATGCCGTAAAGAAGTGAGTTGCAGTAATCAAGGCGGGAGGAAATGAAGGCATGGATTAGTCGTTCGGCTGCGGGGCGGGTGAGAGAGGGTAGGATTTAGGACACTTTCTAAAGGTGAGATACTCGTGGTTGATCAGTATACGCAGATCAATTCAAGGGATAAATAATCAAATACTGTGAGTGGAGTGACCATGACCAGTGTTCATTTTGTAAAATGCCAGCACCATCTTTGACTAAATTAACATGAAATATGGTTGACAGAAGGAAAGATAATAGACAAATGCTGTTTGAATTTCTCTCAAGGTGTTCATGAGATATCACATTCACAACAACGTGACCCGGAAAAATAACCTCCTCCAGTCTTGGCTGTCGGCCCCCTCAGGAATAATATGAGGTTAGGTTATTATTATGATAAAAACTTACAAAGACATTTGGCTCAGGACTAAAATGAACATGTACTGAACTTCAAAAACTACATTCATGGTGAAATGCAACATGAATACCAATACAGTTACAAAAAACATTCATATTGAAAAAAGTGTGATTGCATATTGGAAGAGGGAGGCAACAGATGCAGTGGTGAGGATAAAAGTGTGAATCAAAGTAACCTGAGGCTTACCGTTTGATGATGTCAGGAACATCGTGTCCTTTCAGGCCCTTGATGGCAGCGTAGATCTCCAGATGTTCCTGCAGAGTGATCCTGGGCCACAGAGGGTTCACCTGAGGACAGTAGCCCACATGCTCCAGAGGATTCTCCACCGGACGGAACTCTGTGCTGTAGTCCCCCATCAGCACCTGGACAAAGGCCATGAAAAGGAAAAGACAAACATTTATTTTGTCTTTAAATTGAAGCTATTTCCAGATGAGAGGGCCACACATGTAATCACTCAAAATATCACACTATTGCAGCAAGGGGAAGCTCTGCATTTAAAAGAATATCTGAAAAAAGACTTCAGACTAAGGAATTCAAATTAAAAAAGGAAGTTTTTGACGATGAGGGAAGATGTTTGGAGTCATCTGAAGGTGCACATCATAAACACGGTCAACATTTGTGAAATTACTTCAAATTACAAAAATCCACACTAAATCTTTATATAGGAATCTGGAACTAAAAGAGACAAGGAGAGCAGCTTCAGTCATATCTGTACCTGGCCTGAGGTGGGGTCAGTGTCCCCCGACAGCATGTGCATGATGGTGCTTTTTCCTGATCCGTTGGGGCCTAACAGTCCAAGAACTTCCCCTGTAAAAACAGCAGAAATGAAGACTATGGCTGCACGGTTTCTTCATGGATGGGAGCAATCCAAACATTTGATCACCATGCAATCAAAGCATTATTTGGCTTCACAGAAAGAGTAAACACACCTTTGCGAACGCAGAAAGAGATGTTCTTCGTTGCCTCTTTCCTCCCCTTGTTCAGAGAAAAGCCTTCTCTCCTGCCTTTGTACTGCTTGCTCAGGTTACTCACAACCACCGCTGGTTTCTAAATGAACACGACACAGGGAAGAGGAATTCACTTCAGCGAATACCTCACGATGGCTAGGGGGTGCACTGATCAGAACGATTCCTCATTTAGGATGTTTACAAAGGAACTCAACCTTTGAATGCCGAGCATAGATATTCATTGTGTTTCATGGCAATACAGGGCAACATTCACAGCTCAAGATTAGGCCACACTTATATAATCAGTATTATACTAATTGTAGAATTATTTTCCATAGGCTGCATAGTAAAGCATTGTAACTTCATAATTATTTACCAAATTCAATGCATGTCTTTATCTAATTAAATAAAAAGCACCATCAATTCTTTTTTTTACGGTTGATGTTATAATACAATTTGTAAAAAATGTAACTTCGTTAAAAAAATGGTTGCTCTACATGTGGGCCAATTTACATAATAATAATAATAATAATAATGCATTTATTATATATAGGTGCCTTTCAAGGCTCTCAAGGTCGCCGTACAAACACATAAAAAACAAGATACACAATACATAACACCAGCATAAGAGACATAAACAAGACAATGCAGTATATAAATCAATCAAATAAATAAAAACAGAGGATGTGTGATGGATAAGGATCAGGGTGGATATGCGAGTGTGAAGAGATGTGTTTTGAGACGTGATTTGAAAATGGGTAGAGAGTCAGTGTTGCGGATGTCAGGTGGGACTTCGTAAAACTCCCTACTCCAACTCGAAGTCCCTTTATCCCTCGACAAGGAAAGCAGGAGCGTCGTTGTGAAAGAAAGTTACCAAGTTAGTCGTATAGTGCAGGCGGGGCGGCCAGACGGGATAAGAGGTAAGATGCGTTGTAGTTGGCGGAAGCGGGCAGGAATTTTGGGATTCTCGTGGCGGTAAGAACAAGTGTGGCGAGGACCAGGTGAAAGGGGTAAAGGCTGAGTGACGTTGAGGGAAGAGAAACCAGAGGGAGAACGTGTGCTGAGTTGACCAGGTGCTTGAGACGCATGACGACCGGCCTGGGCGTATGGAGGTAATTGGTGTAGTGAGACAAGAAGTCGTCGAGTGACCGAGGGAGGCAGTTTAGGCAGCTACCGGAAATTCCGTTTGAAGGTCCAAATCTGTGCGACCTTATTACACATCCTTCTACTAGCTTATGTGTCTAAAAAGTTCTTAATTGTGTCTTTTTATCCATGATGTCACTTAGACCGCAGCAAGATAACATTCTTTACCGAAGTGAAGAACGTATTTGACCGGTCACTGGAGTGGGGCGCACTGCATTGTGCCCCTTGTTCCCCCTCTCCCGGGCCACCATTGCATAATTTTTGTACCCCAGGGTTACGATCAAAGCTTGTGTACTTCTGGTCTCTTCAACTTGTGCGTGTATAAGCTTACGTATACTTGACTTGTGAGATTATATACTCGACGACGCAGTTGCTGGCCGTGGCGTTGGCGCTAATCTTATATGGTGCCCCGGGACCCTCTCTTTAACTGAGCACCCGACCGTCCTGTCTTTTCCCCGTTGACCCCTAATACCACTCATGGCCCCCATATCGGTACTGTCTTACAATCATTGCGTGTAGTGTTGTAACCACTTCAATGCGATAGTATATATCCATATTTGTATCATTTAAGGCTATATATCTCAAAACGTCCTGACGAAACATTGAGCCTAGTATTGTCTTTGATTACGCGTTGCATAGTCGGCCATAAAAGAGGCGCAATGGATTACGAGTTGGATGTGCCAGTGCCGACCGACGCGCGCCTCCTCTCTCCCATGCCGACTATGAATACTGTCTAGGACCGCCTCTTTCCAACCACGCGCTCGGAGGCAACTATTACAGCATGGAACATTTACCGACAACTGACCTGTTCGTGCGGCCCACACATCGAGCCCTCCGCAGCGGTTGTCGAGCTAACGTCGTTCCCACTGGCCACCTGGCCAACTCCGGGCCCTTCGGTTGCCGCTCACTGTCGGTTGGGTGCGGGTGTGTTGTTGTGTTCTGTCCCATTTGTTGTTTTGTGTTTCCTCTCGCCGACCTTCGTCATGTCGGTGGTGTCCGCAATGATACGTTGAGGGTTGATACAGAATGCCACGGCAACATGGCCTCCTCTCTCTCTCTCTCGTCCTTCGCCCGCGCGGGGCCCCTCTCTCTTCATTCGTGCGGCAAGGACTATTCAACACCTCTCCATACAACGGTGCCCTCCACCTACGCGTTAGCGTTGGGTCCTTTGGCTTGCGATCGAGGGCCAAGAAAATGATCACCTGGAGCTACAGACTGTCGGACGCATAAAGAAACGTTGGGACGTGTTTGTGTCTATTGAGCGTGGTACATTAATGTTTACTCACTTTATTCTTTACATTTTTTGATGGCTTTTTTATGGTCGAAGGAATTTTGTGTGGGGTGGCGAGAGATGAGTTGCGTTGAAGATGATATGGGCGCGCAGTCTCTCGCTCTCTTACACAGGGACCACACTACATTATTACTTGCGCAAGACTTTGCATACTGAATTTTTTTTTCGGCAAAAAAATCTCGTCTCCAGTTTTAACGAGGAAAGGTTGAGACTTAAGGACGGGAATACAGAGCATTTTGTTATAGTTTAGGACGGTAAGTGGAAAAAAATTAACATTAAAGTTCGTCATTTTAGTATTTTACATCTTTGTTTTATTTTTGGAACGTTCTACGAGGAAAATTTCCGGTAGGTATCGGACGGCAGTTGAGGAAGACATGGAGAGGGCTGGAGGAACGTGTACGTTGTGTCGGGTACTGGGCGTGTTGAGTCTAGAAGACGAAAGGGAGTTGGAGTGACGTGGGGAGGCAAATTTGGTGGTACCCCAAGACTGGAAGTCGGCGAGACGTGGGGCGGAGANACACCCTTAGCCCTTTACACTAAATCAGTGGTTCTCAAACTTTTTCTGTCAGGCCCCCCCTTTGGAGAAAAAAAAAAGTCGGGCCCCCCCAACACAAATTATTTGTGTTGGGGGGGCCCGACTTTTTTTTTTCTCCAAAGGGGGGGCCTGACAGAAAAAGTTTGAGAACCACTGATTTAGTGTAAAGGGCTAAGGGTGTTTTCCTCTTATGTGATTAGACCAGGCCAGATTGCTCTCACCTCTCCTGTGACTTGTTGCACTATATCAACAAAGCAGTTAATCTCCCTGTCCAGTTTGGCACACTCCAGAATCATGGCTTCCATCTCTTTGATGCCAGGGTTCGTCTCTTCACCTGTAGTTTAGCAGCACACAATATGAGGGACAACATTTTCAGATTATCCACTTGAGTAAAAGTAACAACACACTACAAATGTACTAGGTTACCCGTAAAAGTCTTGCATACAAAATTGTGTTGACATTTTACAAACAAACACATGTATTAAAAGTTCAGGCAGTAGGTTCACAGTATGCCTAATACAGGCATATTATTATATTTGACTATGATCACCAATACATTAACATGTAAGTGGTATGAACTGTTCAACGTGGAGCTAATTTGCTACTACTAATGCTAATTCAAAACAAAAAATCGTGGGTAAGGCCTAGTGTAAAACACATAGACTGTATGTATAAAATTGAGCTATTGAAGAAGGAGCAGCAAAGCTAGTGACAGCACAACACTACTGAGTGTACTTGTATTTGTTACCAAGAGATTCCGCCAGGTCTATAGCCACATCTGTCACTATGACCATTGTGGTCCCGATCTCCTCCCGACAGGACTGCAGACTCGACAGTGTTCCGCGTACGGTGCTGAGAGACATTACGAAGGATGACTGATATTCCCAACAACACAAAGTGTAGCTACGTTATCCTAGCTTGCCAACCGTACCTGCAGCATACCCGATACGTTTGGGCTAAAAACCAAAAACAAGGCTCTGGCTAAAACTAATCACCCGCGAAAACTGTACACAAAACAGTACTTATGGCTAAGCTAAGGTCCCACTTCCGGGTTTGTTTTTCAAAATAAAACCCTTTACGAAAAGATAAGATAGTCAACTGAAAAGAAAAACACTATTTAAAACAATCTTATTTATTACAGAATTTATTTTGGAAATGGCACAAAGTGAAAACACATAAAGTTGGCAATAGACTATTTAAACATTTATCTATGTACATTCAATTATTAGTGCATTAAGACATTACCGGTCAATTACATCATGTACAATTTAAGTAAACAAGTCATCAGTTGTTTTTATAGTAGACATAAGTGTAAATAACAAAAATAATTAAGACTAAGTATGGATTACTGGAACACTTAATCGAACAAAGCAATTGTTAATGTTATTAGTAACACACTTCTGTTTTTAACTAATATGTCAAGTCCAAATGTCAACAGTTTATGGCAACAAAAGCAGAATGGGATGATGAAAATGCTTCATCCGGATCTTCACAGTATTGTTCTGAACTCATCAAAAATGAAACTTGGCACATGGGCTTCTGCGACCTAAAGGACATAGGAAAAAAAAGAAGAGAAATATACATTTAATGTATTTTACCACATTTGACAATACCACTAGCAGCATTACTAGGGTCAAGGTTGTCCTACCTTGCGTGACAGTTTTGTATACTTCACGTAGTCTTCAAGGAACATCAGCGCTCCCACCACATCAGAAGGCATGTCAGGGATCTTCTGACTATTATAGGGGCAAATGGACACTCAAATGTGAGTAAGACTGTTAAACACCTGAACTAAGAACATCCATAACATTCACCTGTTTGTACCTTAAAAATGATGCATCACTTGTATATAGACTCTTATGGCACTACTTCTATTCTATTTTATTGTATTTACTTGCACTATTTTATCTGTTTTATTGTGTTGCACTGTTGGAGATCTTCATCGACATTACTACACTGTAGCTATGTACGAATGACAATAAAAGCCTTGAATCTTGAATAAAGCCATTAGAGGATATATTTCAAAACAGTATTCAGAACAAGCTAACTAAAACATAATTTAACCTTGAACTGCACAAAAAAGAGTGTTAAAATGTTCCAAAGTACTCAAGTCTGGGTCTTCTTGTTACCTTGTGCACTGCTCCATGATAGAGCGGATGAACTGACCAATGAGAGCCAAGAACTGCTGTGTGTATCTGGAGTGAAACTGCTTGAGCAGGGTGAGCATGCCGAGCACAAGAGGAACCCAGTCCACTGGATCTGCAGCTTTCCTGCAGGTCATTCCTGGAAAAACATAAGACATGAGACATATGGCCATTAACATGTGGAAGCAGCACCAACTCTGGCATACTGACAGAATAATCCCCCATATCATTTTTCACTATTAGTCAAAACATATGGTGTGCACTCAATCCTTAAACTTACCGGTAGTGACTGCCTACATTTCCTAGAATAATGATGTGTGCATACCCATTTAATAACTACATTTAAACTATAAAATAATAATAATGGTTGTAACACAACACTGGTTGTATGAGTTGCACTCACATGTATACAACTTAATAATCATCAACCACAGTACATTAAAAGCTGTAAATGCTTTTTAAAGTAACTGTAAAACAATTTGCCTTGGTTTTTGTTGTACTGCAGTTTAGGCAGCTGAGCGATAACAAACAGGAAGTTGATGATGGGAAAGTATGGTAAGCGCTTTGTGGTGATGTAGATCTGAAAGAAACACAAACAGAAGAAAGACTGTCAGTGTCCTGAAATTCATAACCACAGAAAAGAGACAGAACATGGCGTGGGGGAGAAATGTGTGTTTTTAAAAAATTCATTAATATTTGTCAAATTGATTATTTATCACATGGTGTGAAAAGAAACAGCAATAATCTGCAGACCTTGTTGAGTGGGTTGTGAATGCCGGCGGCCTCTAGGTGAGCAGCGATGTCGTACAGCAGAGTGTTGTCCTCTTTAGGGTAGGGCAGGGATGGATCCTGGTAGTGAGCTTCAATATCTGCCAGCAGAGACCTGGCAATGGAAAAATAAAGTTTGAATTATGGTAGATTAATAAAGGAGTAAGATTCTTAAATAACTCATAATTGATCAACTAGTACTTAAATGGTATTAATAAACATTTACGTACATTTATTGTGAGTTTAAATGCCTAAATATGACCATTACTGTGAAGCAATAACCCTCTTGATGGTCTGGGAACAAAGCAATACTTTCCCTTCACCACTAATGATAATAATGATATAATAACACAATAACAGAGACATTAGAGAGGTGGTGCTTTAAGATTTGACCGACTTGTTGAGGTTTTCCAGGGCAGCAGCCAGGTGTTTGGAGTCAAACTTGCAGGAGAAGTTCAGCTCATTTGCAATCTGCTGCCGGAGAATCTGCATCTGACCAACCTACAACAAACACATTTATTTCACTTTATTTTAACAACATCATAGCTTCATTGGCAGTTGAAGTGGCATGACAATACATGATGGAAGGGGTGATAGAAATGCATTTAAGAGCAAATTGAGCTTAGGTTTCATCATCAAAGAAGGCACATTTTGTGATCATTAATTATCAATAATTATTTTAAATTATAACATTTCTTGAACCAGTACCTTCATGATGGCCTCCAGGTATGCACCCCAGATCTTTTGGGTTTTGGCCACAGCGCTAGCGTACACTTTGCTGGCATTACCTGTTGCACAAAACAACAAAACACACAAATTGATATTCTTCTCAAGGATTAGGAAATCATGGCAGTTAGTAGGATTTCCTGAATGAATACCTACCCACAATACCCTGGACTGGGTTGACAGCATACAGGATGGCTTTAAAGACATCTACCACAGCTTTGTCCTTCAGGATGGTCCTCTGAATCATCGTCAGGAAGTTCTGATGTGGAAACAGTGCAAATATATTCAGTTATGCATCCATTTGTGCATTAGAGTCGCACAGCCCGAGACGGTAGGCTAATTACCTGAAGTTCCTTGACAATCATGAAGCAGAGCAGGCGGTCTAGTCCATTGAGGCCGAATGTACCCAGAGTGTTCTGGATCTCAGAGAACAGCCGGTTGTTGGTGACCTCGTGGTGGCTCCTCAGGTCGTACCAGGTGTTCATCTGGTCAATGTAGCACGTTACCCTGTAGGAAAGTGTATTAGGTGGCTGCAATATTCAGCATCTACATAAATAACCAAAGACGTGTCATTGTGATGTTTGAGGAGGCATACTTGGGATCAGTGATGCGGAGGATCTCTCTGCAGAGACGACCGATGAAGGTGGCAGACTCGTCCACAGAGGGAAACTTTGGGATGGGGATGTGGGTGGACTGGTGCACACTCTGCCAGTCCTGGATCTGATTGGAGGAAAGTAAAGGACCAATCACCCTGACAGATAGACAGAAAACAACCCAAGCATTTTTCATTTCTCACAAAGGGGTGACGCGATGTCGGTGCATTAGTCAGGGACATGATCAGAAACCTTAAAAGGCTACTACTGTGATGAGTCTCACCTTGGCTCTGAGGAAGCTGTTGCATTCCTGTTCCACATTGTAGTTGATGATGCGGGACACTTCTTCCTGCCAGATTTTAAGGCCGTAAATGCTGACGTAGTCCTGGATGTACTCAAATGACCTGTAGAACCCATCCATGGTGGCCGCCATGTCCTTCAACTTGGGCATCAGCTCACTAGACTGGGAGATTAAAAGTCTCTTCATTTAACTGTTATTCTTGGTTCTCACAGGCAAAAGGACATTGCCAATACATTACAATTATCTGCAAAACTTGTATTTGCAAATAATTTTGTCCTGGGGAATCTCCTCCAGTTTTATTACTACTTTGTATTCTTGTATTGTTTATGTGAAACTTCCAAGATATGACAACACCTTGATCATGCACTTTAAATTACAAAAACATAGATATAATCATCGAACAACACATTGCAAATAGTATGTCTTACCTTAGCCTTGGGGTTAAAGATCAATCCTTTGTGCAGAGCATACCCTACCCTCTTCACCAACTCCTTCCTGATGCCATCCTCCAGAAGCTGCTTAGGGTCCACCTTAAGCACAACAGTATGTTTGTAAAGTCAAATCACAGTAATGTAATCTTAGACTGCACTGTGGTCCTACCAAAAGTTCAAGAAGTACATACAACTTTATCACATCATCTACCTTTATGATCCCAACTAGAGTTGTCTTCATCATCAGGATCCCCTCAGTGAAAATGGAGATGTCATGGGTGAGTTTAGCCACCTTTAATCACATGAAGACAAAATATGATTAGCCACTCAAATTACGGATTAAATTAAATTAAATCAATACAATGTAAAAGTACTAGGATAATCTATTCATATAAGCTGTTATATTGTCCCTTTACCTGCATATTTAGAAACGTGCCTGCAGTTGAGTTTAAGGACCTTACACACCAAGCCGATTTTCGGCGTCGATAGATTTCAGGCCGTCGATGAGCGTCCTGTCTTGTGTGTACTGCACCGTCGTGTCTTTTCGGCCGTGCCGACACCTTCTGCCGCCGATTCGACATGTTGAATCGGGAGGCTGTCGGCTAAAGGCTGTCGGCCAAAGAAATCACTCTGATTGGCTGTTCAGCAAGCGAATCAGTGCATGAGAAGCGAAACGGAAGTGAGGGACCCAAACAAACTATAAAGAAGGCAAATCTGAGATTTCATTTGACTCCAGCTCTCGACACAGGTTCGGGAAAGCTCCATGAGCTTCTCGCTGTGGAGTGAAAATGGAACGCACACGCTATTTGTTGTTTGTTTATATCACGCACTCTCTCTCTCTCGGTTATCAAGCAGTCTGTCTTCCGGTTTTTGCCTCTTTTGAATGACGAATACACACTACCGCCGCCTGCTGGTAAGGAGAGTTATTGCCACTCACGCATGCGTAGTTCGTACGTGCAACTTGGCCGTTGGCTGAAGTCTTTGCGGTGTGTTCCAGTGCGACACATTGCCAAAACGCAGGCGACGTGAGGCGACGTGAGGCGACGTGAGGCGACGTGAGGCGACGTGAGGCGACGTTCCGTCGGGACGTGTTCTTTGCTGTTCTTTGGTGTCAGTTTGGTGTGTAAGGATCTTTAAAGTCACTTGGCACATTTAAATTCTAAATATCAGCCTTTTCTTATCCAATTTATAATTTATGCATTTTCAAGTAAGTGTCAGAGCCTTATTTTCAATCAGATCAAATCAATTGGCAGCTAGATGATTGCCTCAGACTCATATACAGTAGATGAGTATACTTTGAGGGATGTCATGATGGAGAAAGGCAACGTAACCTCGAGAAATCGACAAAAAAAACATACACTCCTGGTAAATAATTCTGACGTAAAATTAACCACAAGTCAATTTACGTGAAACACTACCACGGACCAATATTTTTGTTTTTTGGACTTATAAACTTGAAGATTTCGTTTTGTTTACATTGATATATATATTACGATGTTTGACACCGTGAAAAAAAAGTCTAAGACAATTTAATTACGATAAACAACAAAAATACGTGAAAAACCTGGATGGAAATAATCTACTTGTTTACTTATTTTTAACGTACCAAGGAAGACGTCATTATACACAACCAAATTTTACACAGTATGGGCTAAAAATGTCCGGGCGACTTATAGACCGGGTCGACTTTAAAACATCAATATTTTAGACCGGGTTGGACTTACACATTAACTTATCGGGACCGTATTCATTCTAGTTACAATCACGAATGAGTCAAACACAAAAAAAACAGGAACAAAGGTCCACGACGTTAGTAGGGTCTTTCGTACAAGTGCAAGAGACCGGTTCTAGTAGTTCGAAGTCTTAGGTCTTGTAGTACCTCACGGGTGCGCCCCGAGCTATTCCTGTTCGACTTCCTGATGAGGGTCGAGCCGAGCGATACTTCATTTTTTGTACAAGTTTATAGGAAATCTAATGTCTATCTTTTTTTTC
>NW_011366481.1:8652-67436 GCF_000735185.1 Notothenia coriiceps | reverse complement strand
TTTTGACATCACTCCAAAACTTCGCTGGCCCGTTAGTGCGCCGCATGTCAATAAGTTCCAGTGTATATTTCCCATTGTCGATGCAGGGGACCACTTCCTTTGCTCTGGTTGATACGTCCCCCTCTATTGCAACAGTGAAGGGGTCTCTGGCAAAGCCCATCATCACCTCTGTGGGCAGAGCAAGTCCATCCAATCGACCGGCAAAGTTCTCTTTCAACCTCGCAATGAAATCTGTCATCACATCCGTGATTTGTGCCGGAGATGTGATGTGTTTGGGGAGCGTCGGAAAATGCAGTATCCGACCCGTGCTCAAGTCGGTCGCGAAAAGGTCCAGCTTGACTTGGATCTGCTCCACAAGATCAATGACCGTTTTGTCTCTGTTTACGCTTCAGAGTTGAGAGAGACATGTTTTAGAGTTGCTATCATACGACCACCGTTACTAGCACCACTAGATGCACTTTCAAAAAACGTGCTGCGTTGTGGTTTGGTGGTTTCCATGCAACGCGGAGTGTTGCGTTCATGGTCTGTACTAGTGTAGAAATTTGGCTACGGGAGGCTGGGCCACTCGGGAGTTGGTTCTGGGCCGCATCTGGCCCGCGGGCCGCCAGTTGAATAGGCCTGCTTTATGCCTTTGAGGTTTTTTTGGTTAAGACAGAAGAGTATAGATTAGCCTTCAAAAGCAGATGGTGCTAGATGAAAAATCGTGTGTACAGCTAGTAGGAGCAAATCTTCTGGCATAACATGGCATGTGGCTGATGAAACCAGAAGGTAATAAGGTACACAGCCACTAGTTTTTGGGGTAAATTTGCCAAACAGATGGTTATAGAGAAATTAATCGTGACTGCAGGTGTTGCTGCAGCTTCTGGAAAATGATTCAGAGCATGCAGAGCTCATTTGTCAAAGTGGTCAACCATGTTCATTTGTGAGTACCAAACAAAATGTTAAAGACTGTGAAAGAAAAATGTTTATGTTTGTGAAAACGTGACTTCATGAGTTCACATTGTCTGACCTTTCTGACGTAAGCCACCAGCTCTCCAGAGTAGAACTGTGAGACACTCAGCAGGTCGGCGCTGTTGGCCTGGTTGATCCTCAGCAGAGGAAGGTCCAATGCAGACGCCAGCTGGCCACACAAACAAAAACAACTCTTTAAACACCACGGGTCGCAATTCTCTAGGGCAAAGTTAGTGGACAAATGTATTCATTGTTATTAATATTCCCGGTCCTTACCTTCAGAAATGTAGCTCTCAGTTTGGTGACCATGGACGGGCTGACTCTGATGCTCTCCTGCATTATTGATGTGAAGCTGCAGAATAAAACATAAGACAGAGAAAAATGAATTATGCTGTACAGACAAAAAAATAAAAGGAACTCAAAACAACCGCAGCACAGTGGTCGTCTTTATGGCTAAACAGAAAGGTAAGCAGACTGTCTTAACATCTTTTGGCAATGAGAAAGACACCAAATAATGTATATTACAGTGATAAAACTAAATATAACAGAAAATAAGTGGCTAACATAGCTTTAGCAACTCAAGGATTCCTTCTCTTTTTATTCATGTTTGCCCTGCCATTTTCTTCATAACCAGTCTTTTTGATCAGCCTTTTTTATGTTTCAAGTACCTGTCAATGATCTGCCATGCGTAGGACAGATCTCCAACTATCTGCATCGTAATGAGGACCTCTTCTTTGATGTTGATGGTGCGGATCATTTGGTGCAGAAACTTCCTGGTGTCAGACAGGAACTGACACACCTGAAGGTTAGACTCCAGCTGGTGGAACTCCTGGACCTGAACACCAAACCAAAAACAGCACACTCAAAAATCTGCATCCACTCGTTTTATTTTCTTAATGTTTGAAAGACATTATCCTTTATTGGCTTTCGTTCAATTTTTGAGGATCATTTGGTGCTGGCTCAGAAGACTGTACCCATTGACTCGCTTATTGTGTAAAGAGTCTGCGGCAGAGCAGACAGGAGAAAATGAGGGCGTTAAAATCCACTGAGCCCACAAGACATTTCTATTATGTATTCTGATGTGCCTCTATTCATATATACATTTCATAGCAGTTCAATTTGTCATTTTGTTCTGCTATCATTGTTATTGCATTCCCCCATTAGCTATATTCACAAGGCAGAGGCAATCAAAGGAACTCAGTGAGCTGTGAAATAGTACACAATTATTCAAATAGGGGTATCAGTTTAATGTAAAAATGTAAAGGCAGGATAAAAACAATGTCCTTATCTTTCTCTCACCTCAACGAGAGCCTGTATGAGCTGAACTGTCTTCCTCCCAGCAGCTGTGGAGTCCTCATAGTTCAAAGACTCGATCTGCTTTGAGATTTCTCTGAACCAGGCCTGTAAATTCTCTGCGAGGAGTGAAAAATGGGTTTGGTACAATCGGAGAAAGAATGTTATTGAAGTATTTTTCATAAGTGTTGGTTAAGAAAAATGGGTCTCTCTGCTAGAGCTAGAGTCGCAGCTACAGAAATAAGTATGACTGATGTTATTTAATCCGCCTCTCTGTGCTTGTCCTTGATGCATTTTTTTCTCCACTATGTTTCCCTGTCTCAACATTTTTCTCTGAGTTCCAACTTAAACTCATTATGTGAAATAATCCATGACATTGTAAGCGTGAAGCGCTGCACGGCTGAGGTTCCTTTAGTCAGCCACAGGTCTTAGCCGTGTGTGTAATCCTTTCATCCTTACAAACAGTGTAACTCACCGTTTTTCTCCACCCTGGTAAGAGGTTTGACGCCAGAGAAGACTTCGGCCAGCTCCGTCATTCTCTCCGATCCCTCCTTCTTAAAGCTCTCCCATTTCATCTGCTTCTCCAACAGCATCTGCTTGAACATCTGGAAGAGGGACAGCACAGACACAGTGGGATGGTGGAGGGATTAGTCGGATGAGATGCGTAATGAGAACATTAGGTTTGTGTTCTCTCCTAATGATGGACTGGCTAGCCATATGCTGTGTATGCTAATAGGAGACGGAGCGGACGCACCTAACGAGAAACACAGTTGGCTGGATCACGTTGAATTATTCAGGCATATCACACTATTATGAGAGGAGCTCAGAGCGTTTGACAGCAGATTAACAAGCCCAGAGTCCCTGCTCCTTTGTTTAACATCTATAATAGTACTCAATCTGATCTTAATTCCTTGTATTTCCATGTTTTTATTCATACTATCTAGTGTTGAAGAGACGTACCTCTTTGAGTATGAACTCATACTGAGCAGTGTCTAGCAGCAGCTGGAACAGGATCCTTGGGTTGTACTTGGAGTCGTTGAGTACTTGTTCTTTGATCTGACGCATTCGCTTGTTGTTCAAATCATAGGCTGGAATAAAACAACGTATTTCAATTAACTGTCAATAAAAAACATTGTATATTCGCATATTTTGGAGGTAGAATAACTCATTTGGAAGTCTGGAGCGAATGCGATACAAATATTACAGCTCATAAAAGTGAAATTCAGGCTGCATAAATAAGAAGAAGTATACATTTCTCACCACTCCTTGAACTTTAAAGTTATTCTGAGTTTAATTAAAACATCACAACAGACTTATGTAATTTTCTGCATGCTACATTGTGGTCCTAAGTGAAAAATCTGCCTAATATTCCCACCTGACTCAGCGGAGTGCAGCATCAGCCAGCGGATGGCGACGTTGCAGTCCCTCAGGCAGTTGAGTAGTTTGGGAATGTTGTCCAGGATGATCTCCTGCCTGAGGAAACCCTCCTTCAGCAGCTGCTGCACCTGAGGCTTCAAGCTCTCCATGCTAGCTGCATACCGAGTGGACTAAACACAAAGTGATGGGTGAGTGTTGGGTACGAGATATGGTTAAAAGTATGGACAATATGTAACTAATTCACTTCTAAAAGTGGCCTTTAGGAAGCATGGTACTGTCTGCAGTTGACGCTCTAAACAGGGGAAAATGTGGTTGGCTCCTCCCGCTTTGGCTGCAGAGTTCTTCATGACTATGACACTGCGCATTTTTGTTAGTACCTGTACGTCACCATCGTTTACCAAAACTTTTCAAGACAAGTTTAAAAATGTCTTTCCAAAGTCACTGATTTTATGAATACCCTTGCGTTTCAATTGAAATGCTGCTCAGTCGTATTGACTTGCAAATTCTGTAGACAGCAGCTATCAGGACCTGCATACTCACTGAGGGACTGTAAATTGGGGATGCTGAAGTCTCTGTGACATTGAAGCTAACCAGTAAAATGTTAATACCTGCTCTTTAATGTTAGCAGTCTCTAGAGTGTAGTTGAGAGCAGTCTTGGCAGCTTTGTATGGTTCCCAGGCCTCCACCAGATTCACCGTGATCCCCATGTAGATACTGATAACCTGCAGGTAGACGACATTAACCATTCAGCACAACATTCACAATACAAAAAATTGTTGTTTACATTCAGCTCTATCTACTGGCATGATTATTTGTGCATATTGAGCTTGCAGGACTTCCAGTGAACAATCCTAGCGAACAACAAGTGTCTCACCCAGTTGTCAGGGAAGTATTTGTCCACTATCTCCCTCATCTTTGCATGCTGGGTTTGCAGTAAAGAGGGGCTGAAGTACAGGCACACATAGAGCATGGCTGCCTGGTTAGCCAGTGCTGTGCTACGATGCTCTGGCAGGGGATACGCAGACACCTGGTGGACAGGAAGTGAAATGTGAACATTTGACATTTCTGTGAATCAAAATGTATGTTCGAGCAAATGTTTCTCACTTGGTTGTATATGTCGTCCGAGCGCAGCCGCCCAATGACCATGCTGATTAAAGTGGAGCTGATGGGAACTCTTTGGAAGTAGCTCTCGGGGTAGTTGGCAGGACGTTTGGCTCCAGGCTGACTGGAGAAGCCTGTGCTACGCAGCAGCTTACAGATGTCATCCAGGTTGGAGTCGCCTGAGGAACGAGCGGCACTGAAATAGAGACGATTTAAAATCTGAGGTAACTGAGGACAAAAGCTCCTTTTTTTCTGATGATCACTTGTAACACATCAATTGATTGTTAAATAATGTTGCTGTAATGGCTTAAAATGTTCAATTTAGTTCAGTCCAGCATGATTCTGTAAATGTTATTGACGAGATGAGATATTTTCTGTCAATTACACATTAACACATTGGTATTATATTCATATAAGAAATAATCTTTTCTTGTAAACTTATGAGCGTTGAAAGTAAGACAAATTAAGTGCATCGTAATCACATCACATTTCAAGGCTATTATAGACTCTTACATAAAGAGTTGATGCATCTGAGAGGCAGAAGGAGAGAGATAAAAAGAGATCAGGTACACCAGCTTTATTGTTCACTTTGTATAAAATGTCAAATGAATGCTCGTATGAGTCAGGTAAAATGACTCATCTTTGCTGTGAGCGAGCTCACTGGCTAACGAGTGGTTGAGTACATTGATGCAGTGAGTCAGCGAGCCAATGTTGTGAATGTGTGTGTGTGTGTGTGTGTGTGTGTGTGTGTGTGTGTGTGTGTGTGTGTGTGTGTGTGTGTGTGTGTGTGTGTGTGTGTGTGTGTGTGTGTGTGTGTGTGTGTGTGTGTGTGTGTGTGTGTGTGTGTGTGTGTGTGTGTGTGTGTGTGAGTCGCAAGCGCACCTGTATCTATAGTAGGAAACAAGCATCCTCTCTCTGAGCTCCCCTTCTATCTTTTGGTCAATGACCAGCAGCATGACTCCATAAAGGTAGAGAGCCTCACACTGGAGGGGAAAGAAAACATACACAATCAACTCAGTAAACCTGTATCTAATGCGTAATGAATGTACATCAATCACACAATAAGTGACATAGAAAATTCATTCTGACTCTTCGCAAACAGATTTTTATTTTGTAACCTCGTTCCTGTAACATTACAAAATGAAAACTGATTTGCATGTGTGTTACTTACTAAAAGCTGTTTCCCATCCTCATTTAGAAGCACCGTCTCCAGGGTCTGCTGAATATAAACACCCTCATGTAGGTCATCCACATATCTGAAGAGAGGAGAACATAAAACAACAACACATGGTTATATAGTCAACACTTTTAGTGGTTTAAAACATAGGGGGTGGGAGTGCAAATGAAGGTTGGGACTTTGTTGTGTTTTTCAACAGGACAAAAACATGTTGGGTATTCTGAACTTTTACTGAACTGGATCTGAACTAAAAAACAAACAAACCCTAAAGGTCCTTTCTCACCTGTTAAGATCCACTATGTATTTGTGGACACTCTCAAAAGCCAGATAGAACCTGGACAGAATCTCAATGTTGTTCTCTCGAAACTCCTCATCCAGGTCTTGAAGCTCAGGTTTGGCTTCCAGCTTTCCCTCGTAATACTCCGGACCCTGCGCAAGAAGAAAACATTGAAACAAGTGCAATCAATACTTAAATAAAAGATACAGAAAGATCCTTAAAAGGGAGCACATTTGAAAGACTGGTTCAATAATAAAGCTTTGTTTTCTTCTTCATGAATCGTGCACTGAGCATGATCTTCCATGTTCTGAACTCTAGGGGAAACCTACAACCCCACAAAGTCAATATTGAAATCGATAATTTTAACAGAAACATTTTTTTACCTACCACAAAAAAAATTATTGGGTTTAATATTTACTTCATCACAATAGGCTTGGATCATGTGCCTAACATTCAAAGTCTAACAAGTATATATGTAATGAAGTTTAGCTGTTGTATGTAAAAGTTAGGCTAAAGCGTGAGACTATAACTAATTGTTTGAGGCCAACATGCCTTAGAAATCCAGCCCTGATCAAGTCCATACCTTAAAGTAGCTGAAGTCGCATATAATATCTCCATATTTCTGTTGGTCGCTCTTGTCTTTGAGCCTGAAAACAGCAGGGATGAAGTCAGAGAGACGCAGGAGCTCGGCAATGATGGCATTTCCTCTGGAAACTATCCTGAGGATGGCCTGGCCGCACAGGTTGTTCTCCGCTAGGAAGTCCAGCATCGTGGCAGGAGGAAGAGGAAGAGGGTGATGCACACAACAGCTACTACTTCAGCCTGTGTTTCAGCATGAACTGGCTGCTTAAAATACTCCAGCTGAAAAAAAAAGAAAAACACGATATTTGAAAACAACTGGTGGGTAATTTCAAGACTTTTGAATTAGTTTATTTCTTTCAACCAGACAGACGAGTTTCATCCACCATTCTGAGGTCTCCTTGAGTACCACAATGAATGGTTATGGTCCTGGTTCTCCTGACAGAGGCTAAGAGGCCATTCTCCCAAGGTAATAGCTTATAACATAAGTATTAACCTTATTTGGCATGTATAATACTATCAGAGTGCTTTGCATTGTAATGGCCTTTGATATACAGTTTGATAAGCATTGAGGACTTGACATGGCACACTATACTTATTCCTATTGTGTCTCTGTTTGTAACATTTTAACATCTCTAGGTTTTACAATTCCCAGGTCTCTTGAAGGCACTTGAATATAAATTCAAAATACTTGTTTAGCTTTTAATGGCCTTTTTGTTTGTTTGAAATATACTCATTTTGGTTGTAAAGAAATACACGTTATGTTCATGCTAACGTTAGCATGTAGCCTGCAAGCCACTTTACCATACTGCTGCAGACGACAACACAAGAAAAGATAATAACATATCCTGGTAAACTGATTTTTTAGGTCTTGGTGAATTCATAAAAAGAACAAATCATAAGTCAAAGGGAAAAAGACTTGCCTCTGTGGATCTTCTCTCTATTCCCTGTTTACTTCCTCATGACCGACCACATGACTCTGTCAGTGGGTGCGTTCGATTTGTTTCACGCTGCACGCCGGAGGAGAGCGGGCACAAGTAAGGCCCACTGACTTTAACAATTGGAATTACATTGACATATTTTTCATTAATTTTTTTAAAAGGATGCTATGGGTATAAAAGGAAGGATGGTGAGTAATTGTCGAACATTTACGAAACTCACAGTTAAGGGTAGATTCTGCACTCAGTTTGGTATTAGGCGCAATAGTTTGTAATTGTAAAACTACTTGCTAATCTACATTTATTTTTATCAGCCAGAATTATATAATACACTCCATTAAACAAAGACACAAATCAGTCAGCTGAGTTAAGTGGGTTTATCTTCTCTTAAGTCCCAAACTTCAGCTTGGTGTACTTGTTTCACTAGATGGCGACAAAGATCCACTGAATCCTTTGTTTCTCTTTTTCTGCTTCTCCACAACACTGAGGTTCAGTGAGTGTAAATTCAGATTTCTGGCTCCAATGGGATGCAGTGATTTGCAGTGGATCGAGTAGGGACAACAAGCCTGCACTGCAATTAAACCAAGCCACTGTGGAAAACTACATAAATACAAAATATACAGCTAAGAAATGTAACATCTTATACCCTTTAGTTGAACATAAATCCTACTAAAATATACTTGTAGGCCTCTGAAGGGGACATTCTGTCTTTTGCCTGGAGAAATAGTGAACCTTGATGGTAGGTAGTTACTGGGGTCGACCACACACTGTGTCACTGTGTTGACAAAAACTGACAGCCAAAATATGTTCAACATGGGGGAATAAGCACAAGCCCTCGTGTTTCCTTCAAATTCTGATTGAATTGGACTTGTATTGCCAATAAGTCTAACACGCTGGCAGGCACTTCCTTTAAGCAGTCTGAGCCAGAGGTTAATAACAGTTATATAGAGGGAGCTGTTTGTTTAACCTGTCTGTGGCCAGGTTTCATTTCAGTCCTGAATCAGTTGATGTATGTGCCTCTTCATTCCGTGTTGAAACTGTCTAGTGATACAACACTGCTGCAACGTTTTAATTGCACATCATCTTTGGTATGCAAATTATGCTTAGCTTCAGGGCATTTCTACAGATTATCTTCCCTTTAACTTTATTCATTAGCTGAGAGCTGTGATTGACAGAAAAATAGGAGACAGAGGGTATGACATATGGCAAGGTGAGCTGCGTTTAACGTCCCCAATAACGCGCTTCTTATCTCACCGAGCCACTGAAGCACCATTATTTCAATGCGTTTTTAGAGTGGGGACAGGGGAGGAAGACAGACAGGTGCAATTTGGATTCATAGCTGGCCTCCTCATTGACCTGGCTGTCCACAAACTACACGCGGTGTCCCTGCGGCCGCCAGATTTATTACCCGTTTACCATCACACCAAGGTCACATTCTCAGTGGCACCTGGGTCAGCTATATGAGCTTCCTGGGAAGCATCATGAAAGGTTTTCACTAATGAGGTCTCCTACTACACTGCTTCTTTATTAACCTTCTGGTGCCTTAAGGGTTTTCACTTATTGTTATCCTTATTGGTCTTTGAAGACTCTCGTTTGAGAATTGCTTTTATTCTAAAATACTAATGTTGCACATGTGCAAGCAAGCACCATACACAGCAGCACTGCAATGTTAACCTACAAAGTGATGCTCTAAACATTGAGTATTCGTTTAGACATCGACTCAAGAGTGCAAGTGACCCTCACGTCTCTACCCATTAAGAGCATTGACAGATCTCAGTTCTTACTCCCTTAGTAGCCTGGCGGCCATTCACTGTTGGGTCAGGTAATTATCATTAGTCAGTGAAACCCTTGAATTGTCTGACGAATGATGATTGCCTCTTACCTCCGGGCTTCTTTATGTGCTAACAAACCCCCCAATTTAAAGACTTCAGATAACGTTTTCAAGAAAGAGTGACTCAGAGCGTTATAAACAAAAAGTTCTCATCAGTATTCAGCTGCCATATTTGGTTATTAAAGTCCTGTGTGTGCATGTAGTCTAAAAATTGTGTGAATACACAAATACAAGGGCATCCATGTATGTGACTGTCTGCCTAGGTGCATTAATAAACACACACACCTGCGTACACGCGTCCTCTCAGGCCCTGTGTGCCCTTTATTAGCAGCATGTTGACTCTATTCAGCTCGGCTAGTGATTAAGCCTTTTCATGGCGGGAACTTTCACACCGATGTGAACTGTGTGAGGTGATTAAAGGCTGCTCAATTTGTAGTCCAGTCCCTCTGCTATTCTTCCTCATTGATCTTTTGCAGGCCCTTGAAGTGAGAGCCGCACACAGCAGGCTTCTCTCATCGGAATATCCGGATGCACACTCTACTCTACTCTTTCTGTCTCGCCGCTCTCTCGCCGGAAAGTATTTCACTGACATGTTTCAAATCTAATTACACCCCAAATTACCTGCCATGTATGGCTTGTATTTCATTATGTTTATGTGATTAACTTTGTTGTGTTTCTTTTGATATGTAATTAAGCTCATGTATCTTGAACAGGATGCAGTTTGCTTTTGCATATCAATCAGGATTATATTTATTAATCTAATCTAAATAAGAACACTTTTTTTTTAAATGTTGATTTTGTTTACTACTGAACTTGTAGTCTGTGAGGATACATTAAATGAAATAAAACCCAGGGAGAGAGGCTGAGGAAAATGTAATACATTTTGAAGACATTTGTTTCATAACAGCAAATGTCAACTTCATGGAAAAGTAACCAAAGTAATTTGGACCGATCCACTATACGTGATTGGAATCAATTCCATTGCTATTGGGATATACAGTATTTGTCTAGAATAAAGAGATGGACCAACCAACAAATTAACAGCCCACTTTTAGCATAGTGGCCGGAAATCTCTTAATTCATCTGGAGTCTAAGATCTTGTTTCACTGCTACTTCTTTTTCCTCTGCTGCTCTTCTTGAAGTTCCTCCCTTTTGATTATCAACACTGATGGTTTGAGGATAAAGGGTGTTATTCAGTATATTGTTCAGATTTGATAAAACCCTACATTTGTAATTATGCTGCATATGCTGCATATAACTTAGACTAACTTGACTTGTCACCATTGAATAATGTTCCCACTTTCAACCTAGCCCGAGAGTGCACAGCTATACACAACAACAACACTTTCTGACTGAAAGACAAGAAAAGGCCACATGAAGGGTTATTATATCAGCAGTGCTGAGGCCAAAACACTTCCCAGCAGATCCTCAAACCTAACACGTGGTTTCAGGACAAATAACAAAGACTGATTGTGGTAATGTTCTTATATCAGATTTGATCAAGAAGCAGATGTATTTTTATTGCAAGTCATTGCTGCTGTCACACCTATTAGCATACAAATGGTTTTTAGGCCTTTGGAGACCTCAACGTTATTGCAAGCGTAATTGAATCTGATCTCTGCTCTGTGATTGAGAGGTTCCAACACACACGCGTTGTAGCACTCAGTGGGTGGTGAGCAATTTGTGTGAATGCAATCGCGCACCTACACACTTACACACAAGGGGTTTTTCTCTGTTCTGCTCATTGTCTCATTCTCAAGTACAAAGCAAGAGGAAAAGAAGGAAAATAGGAAAGAGAATAGGGAATATGATCATGTCCCCGATCAACACAACACATCAAACTCCCGTACACTGTTTCTAACACAGTTTGGATTCAAATTAAAACATGAACTATGAAAATGTACTTGGTATTAAGTGGTATATCGCTTTTTTATCTAATCCTAAAAAACATATTACACTGCGGAATCAGACGGAAAACATTTAAATAGTCAACATTTTAACCAAGCTGCTGGATGCAAATAAAAAGGGAAATTAACAAAAGATAGGAGGTACTGCTCACTGTTGCATTTGTATTCTGTTCATTACCAAGAATGATATAACAGGGTCATAATAAGGTGGCAGCTTTATAGTTCGGCCATTCAATTTTAAGTGACACGTCCTCATGACTTTAGTACATCAAGTTAGAATTATCGTTGGAAATAGACTGACTTTCCAAATCCACATGGGGTTGCTATTTGGTAGAATCACATCTTTCTCTGCAGATATGTCACGATGAGTCTCCAAACTCAGATCTCTGACATGCTTTGGCTGTTGGTTCACCACTTACAGTACAGTCTGTAGGTCAAGATACATTCTTCAGCAGTTGTGGATCCCCTTCTTGTATGTCAAATATGCTATTTCTAATACTTGTTTGTGACCATGTATCGTCAGACAAATGGCATTAACATTTAACTCAGACATATTTTTTGTTTAGTGCTAATAAGCAAATGTTTGCATGCTCATTTGCACCACTCTCATGTTGTCTGTTAAATGTAAAGCCATAGCCAGAAGCTGGTTAGCTTCGCACAACAGGTCGAAAGAAAGGAAGAAAACATGCATCCTGGTCTCAAACGTAACACAAATGAACACAACTTCTAGCTCTTTGAATCTGGGGGACTAAATCTGAGTGTTGTAAAAATAAATGAGGGTGGTTACGTGCAGAACTAAACTATTCACTTAAGGTAAGTTCACAGAAGTTCATTTCTTTTTTTTATACAACCTAAATTGAGATGTTTCCCTTTTCCCCCCAAAAGGAAAATGTATAAGTACAAGAGATAGGTACCAACAGGATAATGCATGCAATGTATTATTCTCTTACACAAAGAAGCTGTGCTCTCAGCCTTTTTTGTAGTATACCCAGACTTTGAGGGGTCTTATAGAGCAACACAGGCCCAGTGAACTCCTGATCCGAAAGAGGTGACCACCCCCAACAGCCCAAACAGAGACCTCACAGGGATGATCCCATGTCTCACAGATGCCCCCAGTCCCGGAAACAGCCGCATCCTCAAACAACCTGACGCTGCAGCTTCATGGTAAATGCACAAACATTGAGAAAAATGTATCGTCATCTCGCTTTCAGCAAGAAGAGGATAAGCACATTTTCCCAAATATCATCTAATGAAATCATTTTTTGGGGCTACTGAACTGTCACTTGAGAAAATAGCTATCTACGTAGCTTTCCCGCTTTCGAGAAAAAGGTACGAGATATAAAGTAGAGTATATCAGGTAGACCTCCTCTTAAATCCTTGAGGGGGATCTTAGTCCTCATACACTCAAATGTAAATTGTGCATTTCAGCATCAACACAGATGGATGAGACTCCTCACCAAGGCTGTCAGTCTCAGTCAGGAGGGGGCATTCAATCACTACATCCAAGGCGGCACTCTACATGAAAGAGCCAGACACATACACAGCATTCCCACATCACTGCAGTCATGCATATGTCTGCAAGGCTCTTGCAAGTTCCACACATTCCTATGTGTATGTGAGTAAGTGAGTAAAGCAAGCAGAAAACAATAATCTATGCAGCATTAGAGTTATTAACAAAAATTAACGACCTCAAAATGTATTCAGAAGTATAGTAAATCTTCATTTGGACGCTTAGTAGCTTGGCCATCTGACTCGCTCGCTGGCTGGGGAAACTATGCTGACCTGGGTGCATCCAAATTAGATATTGGCATGGTTGCATGTATTACACAGTGGGAAGGCTGCTCTGGCTCAGTCACCCCGCTGCTAAATCTGGCCCGTGCTCAGCTAAGTAAACACAATGCAACAGCAGGGAAACAGCATCACCACGGTCTCAATAAGCTGCAAATAATAGCAAGAAAAAATAAAAACCCACAGCTGTTTTTTAAATGTGTTTTTCACTTGAATCCAAATGTTGTTTGTGTCCTCACATTGTCATCGCATTGGTTTTGAAGTGAGTCACCCAAAAACTCTACTGAAAGTGCACAAATAAATGTCTGACTGTAAAGTGGGGGACTGTCACACTTACACATGGATGGGCCACTTTAAAGAGCTTGAATTAAAATCCAGTGACATAATAAAAAAGTGCATCTGAGCCTTTTCGTGGAAAAGCTGAGGAACATCCATCTATTTACATCAGTCACCAGCGGCAACCCCTTGTAAATGAGGGATGAAAGGGAGAAGAGATGGAAAGAATGCCAGAGAGCAGCAGAGGGGGGGATAGAGAGTAAGGAGAGGTAGACGGGTGGATTGGGGTGGGTGAGACAGAAAGAGGAGAGACAAAGAGAGAGGGAGGAGGTGGCCATCATATCCCTGCCTGTCTTTGATCAGTGGTCCATGGGGAACGGAGACTGTGCAGATAGCTGGTCCACAACTCCTGAGGAACGCAGCTTCACATTCCTCCTTGCTCTTTCCGCGTTTTTGCAAAATCACCCCTAGTATTTCAGACCACAGCAGCTGTGAAAACACATCATGGCTTACTACATGCCAAAGGAGACCTGGCTAATGCAGTGTAGTGCTATTGTCCAGCTGGTCCTCTCTAGTGTTTTTTCTTATATCCTACTTATATTTAGACGACATATTTATATTAAGGTCAGAGGTCCTTTAGCAGAGCAGTACTGGTATGACTCAGTGATTTGTGCAAGCTGAAGAAGAACCAAGATTATCAAAAGACCGTATCAGAAGGCATCAGAATTCAACAACCAATTATTGCATTAACACTGGTTTATGCATCAAAATATTTTTTTTAATACATTTATCTGAAACCTAAATCTCTTCACAGCACAGTCTCGGTCCAACAGTCCTTTGCGTGGATAGTTTCTTTACTGACAGTGCATCAAAGGACAGTGCTGAAACTGGTTAATGAGATGAACAACAAACAATAAAGAACACAAATTGGAATACAGTAATGTGATTCGCTTATCAAAGGGGTTTCGTCCTGCATCATTATGTACAACACTTTTGTCAGTGTTATAGCTGTTTTGATTGAGTTTATAGACATAGACCCTGATTTTCTTTTGTCTTTCTTTTTACTTTATACACCTGACTAATATCTAAAACTGTATAATTTCCTTAGAGCAGCAAGTCCTTCAAAAAACAACTGTGTAAACAACATCTGCTAATAAAGATAGTGTGATACACATCTTCCGGCGCAGACTGAAAACTCATCTCTTTCGACTCCACTTTTGAGCGATTTTCGTAAAAACCCTACTAAACAGCAATTCAATGGGATTTAAGGTGATATTATTGCTGCCTATGTGTTTTACTGTACTGTAGTAGTTTTTTATACTTTAAAAACTTTAAAAGCCTATGGATTGCCAAATAAATCTGCAATCAAGAATACTTCAGTTTTTACGACCTGATATAGTTAAATAGGCAAATCGCAGAACTCAGTATATGGTATATCTCCCTAAAGTCAATGAGTGCAGGGACTGTTCCTCCTCGCTTCCCTCTGGATATGAATGGGTACACTGGATGCCCCTCCCTCCTCGGATGTGACGCTAGCCAATAGCAACGCACCGTGCGCGGTGAAGGAAGGAACGTCACATCATCAGCAGCAGTCGTTCGGCTGGGACTGCTGGGCTTGCAGTCTCCACAGCACCGCTTGTTTTTGTGTGTGTGAGCCACCACTTAAATACTACACACGACTGGAGAACGAATAGGTAAAGGAGCCCGTTGGCTTTGTAGGAAGAGCGAAGTTGTGGACGAATGAAGAGACATTGTTTTTGGACAAAGAAAACAGACTGCCTGGCTGCCTGTACTTCCAACCAGCGATAAAGCTACTTTGATGCAGCCGCTTAGCTAACAAGCTAACTGGGAATGTTTTCAGAGACTAGCCAGTCGGCTAGCCCGCTAGCTAGCTAATTCGGATGGAGAAAGTCGCTGTATACATTAAGCCAACAGTAACAATGATAATTTTATCTTTCGGTACATTTAGTGAAAGAACTGTGGCAACGTCTCATACTGAGTATGTTGAATATTTAGGGCTCCAGTGCTTTGTTGCTAATATCTAGTAGGGACAATAGTTTACTGACCAGGCAACAAGTCTGGCACACACTACTGCTTTAACGTTACTCTACTTTGTACCCATTTCGTGCAATGGTGTTATTAGTTACCTTGTTGTTATTAGTTAGCAAAGCATCATACATATAGTGGGAATAAGCGTTTTGAGCAAAGTATAGGTAAAGATATACAAAGGAAAGTGGGGTGCTACTTTAACATTAGATCCCCATGTTTAGGGGGATCTGGTCACTGATGTCAACTTTTGGCGAGGAGGCGAGTTGGATGAACATTTTAAATCGCACACATGCTTTGGATCAGTTCCTGGACTTGTGAAAGGCATCTGAAGCAGGAGGTGGGAGATTTGAACACAAGAATATGGCGGAGCGTTCCTGCAGAAGGTGGTGAAACCAAAACTTGGGGGCTTCTTGGATTTATTGCCAGACATCTTATCCCAGATCGTAGGACACATGCAGGCCAAAAAACGGTACTTAACTCTGTTCTCCGCCGGTGCGTGTTTCATCCTGTTGTTTTGTTTTGGAGGGATACAACTCCCCCTCTCCAGGCGGGGTCCCAGCCGGCGTGATGACCGCAGCCTCACCGGTTATCACCCCGGGGAGCGGTGGCGTCGCTTCCCGGGGTCCCTGCAGCCTTACAGCCCCTGGGAGGAGGACCGGGGCGATAGTCACAATGAACACATATCTCCTAGGCAGAAGAGAGACGCTAACTCAGGCGTTGACTCTGGAAAACGCTGCAGAATGGACTCCTGCTTTGACTTCTCTCTCTGTGAGAGGAATGGATTTAAAGTGTACGTCTACCCCCAGCAGAAAGGGGAGAAGATGTCAGAGAGCTATCAGAACATTTTATCCTCTATTGAAGGATCCATGTACTATACACCTGACCCAGGACAGGCATGCCTGTTTATCCTGAGTTTAGACACTCTGGACCGGGACCAGCTTTCACCCCAGTATGTGCACAACTTGAAAGTAAAAATCCAAAGCCTACATCTGTGGAATGGGGGCAAAAACCACATCATCTTCAATTTATATTCTGGCACCTGGCCAGACTACACAGAAGACCTTGGCTTTGACATCGGCCTCGCCATGTTGGCTAAGGCCAGCATCAGCACTGAGAACTTTAGACCCAACTTTGACGTTTCTATCCCTCTTTTCTCTAAAGAACACCCTAGGACAGGAGGGGAAAGGGGCTATCTGAAACATAACACCATTCCCCCTTATAGGAAGTACATGCTTGTTTTTAAGGGGAAGAGGTACCTAACAGGAATAGGTTCAGACACTAGAAACGCTTTATATCATGTTCATAACTCTGATGATGTGGTCCTCCTCACCACCTGTAAGCACGGGAAGGACTGGCAGAAGCATAAAGATGCACGCTGTGATAAAGACAATGCAGATTATGACAAGTAAGTACTTTCTTTTTAACTAACTTTAAGTGTATAATTACTTTTCTATTCACAACATTAGGTTTTTGTATGGGTTTTTTTTTTTTTTACTGCCTTTTATTGTGTTCAAGTGGTTTGTCAGTATTTTACATGTTTTACTGCTCTGGTTCACACTCTCTCGATCTCAGATAATGATAAGGTAAGTGTTGGTGTCATGAAAGTTTTGACAGAACATCATTTTCCTTGGTTTGAAGCTTAATTGACCAAAGTGGGCTCTTTGACCATTTGATACTACAGATAACCCTATAGTAGTAGTATATTTAAACGGCTTTCGGTCTTTGTTCCCACAACATCACATTTATCAAAATGGTTTATATTTTGTTATTGTTTCCATGGTGTTGATTTTTTATGTTTTTCCTCTATTTGACAACTCAATGTAGACGTCTGGGTGGTCATTTACTTAAAGGTGGGGTAGGTAAGTTTGAGAAACCGGCTCGAGATACACTTTTTGTTATATTCCATGGAATGCTCTTAACATCCCGATAGTCATGTGCACGTTGTGTGTGTTGGAGGAGGGGCTCTGTAAGGAAGTGGCAGATTCATTTTCCGGCTGTGTATTTTCAAATGCTAGCGCACTCGAGCTGGTTTCTCCAAAATTACCTACCCCACCTTTAATGTGTCATAATACTTCCCAGGGATGAAGGAATTTAATTGTGATATTTCTAAATCCATCTTGGTCTAAAGACTGTATTAAGTCCCAGTTTTCCCTGATTTAATTTAATAATGAATGAACTGATTCACTCAGTTACAGTTATCACAAAGCAGCAATCAAAAGGCTCTAGTGGACAATGGCGATTTGTCACTTCAAGTAGATTTCACATCACATGTCTTTATTTACCAAATATCACATCACGAGTTACAGATAAGTAGATTTGCCTAAATGTCAGCCACAAGAGACTGTGTATTAATGTAATTCAATTTATATTACCATCTGTTTAAACAGCCTGGTATTCAGCATTGGGTGAATCTGCTTCTCTCGGCATTTCCCCCTTTCTGCCTCTCAGTGTGTTATGAGTACTGATCTTCTCTGACAGAAATGGTCAATGCAAAAAACGTACACACACACTCAGCTGTCAGTTATCATGGTGCCTTATTACAAGCACATCGTTGTTTTAATAAGCAAGTCAATAAGTTAATTTGCTTAAACTCTATTGATCTCGAACGTTATATTTCTCAGTAATAATGTCCCAGAACTTCCTGAAGAAGGCAATACTGCACATCTTCATGGCCCGAAAAAGTTGCTCAGTGATCATCACCACCCAGTCCTTCCACTAAGCCATGCTGTTCTCTGTGCCCAAATCCGATGAGCAAACTGGCGTCTGTCTCCCTGCTCTGGCCAGTGGGATTCATTTCGTGTCCCCCCAGACCGTGCTGTGTTGTTACTGGTGACTGTATGGCGCTGTGTATTTGACTGTGGCTCTTTGGAGTGGATTAGTTGGGACAAAGCACTGGTGCCAGTTAGGGGAAGCCACTCTGGCCCCTGTTTGCTCAGTCATTTCCCAGACTAACCCAACTGCATCAGCCAGGAATGCCCCGGCCCCGACCTGTGTCCTCCTGCGTGACCCCCACCCCTCCCCCATGTGGTTTGGGTCTGTTGTGACCAGAGTTCCCGTTAGAATATTTTTTCGCCGGTCGACATGTCCGTTAAAGTTGAAATCTTCCGGACAAAATTTGAAAAGTACCGGTCAAAGGTCTTCTTTGTTATTTATTGAGCTTTAAAACAAATTGATATGATTCGATATCAAATATGTACATCATTCAAAAGTGTACAGTAACTTACAATAACACGGGAATAGTAAACGGAGCGCTCTCTCCCTCTCCTGACAGACCGTCAGTATCATGCAGCTCAAGGATCAGTAATGAGTGACCCGACAGTAAAACTAAACATATCTATAACTAGTTTAGGTAGTTTGAGAGGTAATTAAAATAGCTATGTGTGATATTCTAACCTGAAGTGTGTGTGTTGTTCCGCTCACCGCTGCAGGTGATTATGCAGAGCTGCGTGTCGACTCGTCAGCAGCAGCTGATCTCTCTCTCCCGTCAGATTAGACTTCACTCGCGTTTATGTCCATATCGATCAGATCTAGCTAGTTCTAGCTAATGATAGGACTACCTGCTTATTAAAAGACACCTAAACAATAAGCGCCGCTATGCAACCGGGTGAGGCCGCAAAGTATAGCGCAGCATTATGCATTTGTTTACATGCCCACCGGAACCCCGAGGCATTACCAACAGATCAACGCACAATCAACCCATACAGGACATCTCTTTCTCCAATGTCTAACAAGTGTTAGACATTAGAATTGACTATTCTTGTCCGTCACATACTCTTTTGTCTGTCACATAAGTGGCGCAAGTTGCGATGCGGTATTGCGCTAAGGGGAAATTATTTTTGACCGGACAGGCGGACACTTTGACCGGAGAGATTTAGATTTGCCGGTCTTCAGCATATTTTACCGGTCATAGTCCGGTAATTACCGGCTAACGGGAACTCTGGTTGTGACTAACCCAACTTAGTAGGTAAATTCTGCTTTGTGTGTTGACATGAAAAGTGAACGCACAGTGTGTGTCTCTGTTTAACTTTTTTCCTTTGAAATGCATAATCCAAGCGTGTATTCATTATTAATAGACGCTATGTGGCGCTCAGTCAGTTATTGTCTTAGTTCTCAGTCCAAATTTCTAAATCTGTGTGAAAAACATGTTTAACAACATTCAAGCCAATATTTCTTGCCTCATTTTTGGCCACACATCAAAGGTGCGCAACTGTAGGCACAAAACAAAATGTTTTATTGGATTAGAATTGCAGACTTCACCTATTTTAAATAAGCCTATGTGTTAATATTAAACATTTAAATGTTATTGAGAGTTAATAACATATATACTTTTACAACCCTGTCTGTCAAAATGACAGACAACAAGATGGTGCACAACCACTGTTATGGTTTTGTTGTTAGTTTTGGCAACTGACCCTTTCAATGTGTGTTAAGGGGCCTGCTAAGAAACCTGGCTGCAGCATGGATTACAGTGGGAAGGGGGTGCTTTCTTTTTAATATTGTGATGTGATAAAGATGTGTTTGCTTAGCATTGATCCTCAGAGGATTCTCATCTCTGTGTCTGCCTATGCAGCTAGGTATCAGCTTAGAAGGTTCCTCTTTTGGCTCAGCAGAATAACATTCTCAATATCACTCTTAAGACATGAGCTAGCTGCTCTCTCTTTCTGTCAGCTCGCTGCCTATACTGCCAAGAGCTGCCAGGGAGTGATTTCACACAGTGAGATGGGTGGCATTGAAGCCATAACCCAGAGGAAAAATTAATCCAGCTGTCATTAAGTAGCATTGGGAGAGAATTTGGCTCTTGAGTATCTCTATAGGCCTTGCCGGCTTAACTTCATTGCATGTCTACAGTATGTTTAGTGGTTCTCAGTCAGTACATCCTGAATAAGTCACACCACTATCAGTTAACAGGCTTTGGCTTCATCCCCAGTCCAGTGCTGAATTCCTGTTAAATTAATGTATTTTGTTGATCCTTACATTACCTTCTATGTGTACTGGTAGAGACCCCATATTTGACAAAGTCTGTTTATACAGGTAACGTGTTTAGTTGTGCTTTTCTGTGCGTGGGTCAGACAGTATAGTCTGTGGTCTAACTGGGGGGAAGTAATAGTTTCTGTGCCTGGCTGTGGCCCTTTGTGCAACAAATCCCTCTTATCCTCTCCCACTGACAACAAGGAAGTTTTGACAGACAGAATGCAGCCCCTCACCATAATTACCATGTCATGGCCGTGTAATCTTTGTGTTATAGTTCAGACTGTATCCTCCAGATGTTCGCTTGGAATGTATATGGGTTTTTGATGTGCTACGTAATGTTTGGCCTGTTGGAAGGAAAAAATCATTATATTTGGACACTGTATTTAATGCTATGATGCACTGTGTGATTGTATTGTTTTGGTTACAATTTCAGTGTATTTTTGCTAGTGTATAATGCAATTTTGAGATTTTTGGTGGTATTTTAAGCACATCAATTTAGGCTTGTTACTTATGTGTGCTTGTGGTTCATTTAGTTTCTCTTAGTGGTGCTTTAACTGTGCTTATTACCATAGGTTTCTACAGTAAAGACTTTTTTTTTTTAAGGATCGCGATGCTCCTCAGACATGTCACAGACTCCCACACATAACTGTACATATGAAGAGAAGAGAAAATGTGTATTGTATCATGGTTTATAAAAAGGTCACACGTTGGTAAAAGGTTGTATGAAGCATCAATGTCTACAAGCTACCTCCTTGTTCAGAGCATATCCTACTGGAAATTGATTATAGAGGCATGTTGTTAGAGGGTTAAAAATGTCAGGTATAAAATTCACATATTTGGGTTTCAAGTAAACTCCAGCAGTCTCCCTTTTACCTGTCGTGTCCCTGCTGCTTCCAGTCCGTGGCCACTAGAGTCAACCTTTGTCTTCCCTCTTCACCACACTCTGTCCTTCAGACATCTGCACTCAGCCACTGTGTACAAGCCTGTAATACAGCCAAAGGAGAGAAGAAAAGATGCAGCAGGAGGCAGGTCAGATGCAATTTTAAACTCAAACTGAAAGCCCTCGCACAGCTTGTTTCCAATTAAGAGACCCTGCCAAGCGAGAGAGTATGAGATGGATAGAATGGGAGATGAGGGGAGCGGGAGAGACATGGGAGATTGTGAGTCAAACTGAGAGAGTGAGTTGGAGGGAAACATGGGAACACAAAGGGAGAGCAGTGAGAGTCTGAGAAAGTAAAAGCAAGAGAGGCTGAAAAAAAGGAAAACGCATGCCAGCCATCCAGCAGTGAGAGGTGAGTGCAATAGCTGGCTGGGAGCTAACATCGGGCTGGTAGGTGTATTTATAGACTTGCAGGGTTTTAATCCTCAGTATTGGCCAAAGCCCCTGGCAGAGGGCTGCTAGCCAACTTGATGCAGGCATTTACAGAGCTTGGGGAAAAAGATAATCATGCGGGGAGAATCTAAGAGTTCCTGCACATGATCGCTCAATGCTTTTATTTTAGTTTATATTGTCTTTTTATATTCCCCTTTTTTGCCGTTCTTTTTTGTTCAGATTGCTTATTCCTAGACAAAAGTTGCACACATCACAAAGTTCTTCGCATGTTTGATAGAAAGTGGGATGAGTGATGTATTTCAGAAAATGTTTCGGAAATAAAAGCGTCACAATAGCCCAGCATTTTGTAGCTGCCACAAGTCTAAGTAGTTGCGTTGGAGTTTTTAGACCATTGTCATTAACATAGTACAGAAGCCAGGAAGGTGAGGCCAAACTAAATCAAATGTCACAAATGGTGAAATTCAAATGTACTTGTTCTACACAATCTACTGCTTACAGTACACATTGTGCCTGAACTTGATGCAATGTTTGGCCACAGTCACATAATGTCAGCCCCTTTGGTGCCCAGCTGCCACAGGTAACAGTTAGCTTGCTGTGTCACTGCCTTATAGCCGCCAAACGGCAAGATCTGAAGTCTTGTGGCGCAGTGGATAGAGCCTTGGTGTTCGGATCAGGGGATCACAGGTTCAAACCCCACTGCAGTCAGCATGTCGTTGTGTCCCTGGGCAAGACACTTCACCCCAAATTGCTCCTGTGGGGATTGCCCACAGTATTGATTATGTAAGTCACTTTGGATAAAAGCGTCTAACAAGTAACATGTGAGATATACGTGAATCCCTAAGTTGTGGTATTTAAGTAATTGCTTAGGTTTATTGTTTATATATTCAGTTTTCCTGATTATTTCCATCTGCTTGGTTTACAATACATTATCTATATTTGTCTGCGAGTAAACCAGAGCGGAGCATTTGTGTAATGAAGGTAGGCCAGAGATGCAGTATTCCCATGGTGATAGTGTGTTTTCTTGGGACTGAAATGTCATTTGGAAAAAGTGGGACATCATTAATCTTATGTTGTTGCCATCTGTTATAACATTGTTTACAGTTTGTTTTGCACTGCAGTCTGTGTTTCTATCGTGCAATGGGTTTGGTTGACTTCAGTTTATGAAAAATCCCCTCCTCGAGAAGGCTGCACCAGTTGCTTTCCTTTCTAACTCAGCTCTGCCGGTAAACCATCGGCTGTTGGCCCTGCTGGAGAGAGCAGAATGATACAGCAGGCTGGTAAACCACAAAACCACTCCGCACAGATGATATGTTTGCTCTATCAACACAGGCCCAGAAATTACACTTACATGACCACACAATCATTTGAGAGTGGTCAGTGTTTAACGTACTGTTTTAGATGTGTTGTGTAGGACCAGTTCTGTAAGAAGTGAAAGCAAAAGCAATGGAGCAAGTTGGATGTCGACTCAGTGTTTTGCTTTTAGATAGTTAAATGAAGGTTGGATGTTTCAAAGATTCTGTCATTATAGTAAACTACACAAATTGTCGACAATAAAATTATATGCACAGTGCAGCTTCTGGCTGACGAACACTGTAAGAGGGGATTTATTTATCCTGTTGCTCTAATGGTCCATAGCTTTGTGTTGAAAGGCTGAACTAGATGGATGATGCAGTTTTCTACAAAGCCTGGAGATTACAAACTGCTTGTATTTAGAGGGCGTATGGAAAATGAAAGGTATAGAAACAAGGCAGATGACTGAGTTAGAGCAGTCAGGCTATCACATTGCCGGCATTGTTGTTCTTCATAGCGTCATGTCATGGGAAAATGACAAATTCTGAGTAAAGACGGCGGCACCGTGGGCCGACCTGATGATTTAGAGCTAATTCTGTTAACATTAGTTTAAATCAAGCTGATCACATTTGCAGGCCATTTCTTTCTGTTATTGTACTTCTACAAATGAGGAAATGCTATGGATAAATATAGTTGTCATCTGAACTGCAAATATTTTTAATAAATATGCTAATGTAACGGTGGCTTTATTTGTTTGATCATTTACAATGAAATATTCTTAATTGTCTTTTAAAACAGTGTATTTACATGTTGGTGTACATGCATATTTAAGTGTCTGCTTGATTCCTGGAACTCCCAAAAGTGGACTGTTTCCCAGAAGCATGATGTGTACTCGCCTCTCAATTGATTGCCTTCTCATTTTTCACTCCCAGGATTTATAGAGAGGGAGGTTAAGGGGGAACAGAAGGTAATAACATCAATGTCCACATCTTGTCACTCATTAATTACGACCAGGGCCTGTGAAGGAGCTGCCTCGACATTTTCTTGACTTAGCCGAATTGAATCGAATTCTGGCAACTTATAATTTCTGATAGTCATTTTTTTTGTTTAAATAACGGTTAAATCTTTCACTTTCTGGTTTTATCAGTAAAAAATGTAAATGTTTTTCTCTTGAGAAAAATGTAGTTTAAAACAAAGAGAAGCATGAAAATTAACTTTGAAGATACATTGATTTAAAAAAAAGTTTGAAGTGACTTCTCTGTTGATTGGCTAGTCTGTTAGTTACATTGATACAGGCCTTGTCCGTGGCCACACTTTCTTTCACAATTTTCTGATTCAAATTCTTTATTTGCTTGAATGGGTTTTTGCTGCACTCTCCCTTTCTTTGGAGGCTACTTGCTTGTGACAGAGGGCAGCAGGATTTTTTTACTATGTTCCCTCTCTAGCTCATGTCCTGACAGGATGATATATGTCTCGTCCTTGGCAGACATGTGCAGGTGATGTATTCCTGTTGGAATGCCGGAAGAGTGGAATAAGGGGAAGGACGTCCGCGTCAGAGTGTGGTCCAATCTAGGAAACACTTTTCCTGTCACCATGTGGAGGAACACATCAGCATTTATTTGCTCCTTGACAAATGCTATATAGTTGGTCTGGAAAGACAGAAAGAAAGGGTTGCTGCCAAACTAACCCGCATCAAAGAGAGTTAGGGTGGGGAGACAAACAAACGTTAATGAAACACAAGCAGCAGTTTATGGTGATGGAAATGTCCAGGGTGACCTTTGAAGGGTAGTTACAGAGAAGTGATTCAAAATCAATGTTTATGGTGTCTTCACACTTTGCTCGGATTGGAAATTGCTTTGCCTGACCGCACATTTCTTTTTTTTGGGTATGTTTGCCTAAGAGTTTGAGTGCTCTTTTATCCACCTCAAAGCATTGGTCTATCGCCTGTTTTCTTAAAGCTCTAGTGCCATCCGCTGATATGAATAATGTGATCGTTGTTTAAGAAGGGACCACATCCGGGCGTTAAGTTATATATAATGTAAGGACATTTAATATTGGATTGGTTTCTCTACCAAAGCCATCTTAAGTGCTCCTGATTGAGCATCGAGGGACAAAGATGTAACTTTAAGGAAGTGACTCATCATTCAGCAAGCCAGGGTTTGCGTGACGCATGAGGCCCATTTACAGCCCTTTTTAAACTACCAGTTAAGTTGCTTGCTGCGCTTGATGGGGATTTTCCCAATTATCCCTCATCTACAATTAAATGTGTTGTGAGAGCTACATGCAGAATTAAGCGGCACCCTTAAATCAAGGCCATCCAAATCCTATGGGTTCTTAATCCTTCTGTCAATGCGGAGAAAACACTTGCCAAGCCTACACACATTTAAACTCTCAATGTCTGTGACTCTTGACTCGGGCAAAATAATATATATCTTTTAATTATGTATAATTTTTGGAATGGAGGAGGGTATTAAGGTACAATAATACATTCTACCTTAACCTTAGTATTTTTTATTTGAAGAGAGGAATGATTTTTGAGACTTGAGCGTGATTGTATCTTCTCAAACGCAATGCATTATCATCATGGTGCGCTGAGTTATTGGTAACCACACTTTGCAACATAGAGATATTACCACCAACCACCATGTTGCTTGGCTTGGTAGTGGCTTGGATCATCAGATAAACACACACACACACACACACACACACAGATAAGCTATCTCGCTGTCCTCTTTGGACTCCACTTTGTCAGATAAGGACGTCAACCTGCAGTGTGAGAGGAAGGGAAGCTCTAGTGCACATGATGATAACCCTCAGTATGTGATAGTCTTTACTCTTCCGTGAAATGGTGGACTTATTCAACCTGTTTGTTGTTGCAGTCTTTAACAGATAAATTAGCCATTAAGACTCAATCCGTACCATTTAGGCTCACATTAAGTCACCTAATTATGCCAAGAAGAAAAATAAACAGAGTAGCTAGATAAGGTAAAATGTGTTAAATGTTTCTTTAATCCACTTTTTGTCTTTATCAAATCACCAAATTGCTGTGATTAAATCTGAGTTTGGCTTTGACTTTCTTCTGTTGGCTAAGCTTCATACAGTTTCCTTCCTTCTCTCACCCGGTTAAATCTGTGACTTCCCCTTTGTGAGGTCACAACCACAGGGCAAGGCAGGAAGTATTTTCTTTGATCTTTCCCGCTGTTCAAGCTAATTACCTGCCCGCAGCAGCAAGCACTGCTGGCCGTGGAATTCATTAACAGATGCTAAAGCTTTGTTCTGGGCAAGGATGCAAGAATCCAGCTGCCTCAGAGGGTACTGTGGTGCACATTCCTCTCTGAGATCATGTTAACTTGTCCTTGGTTTGAAAATTGAGAGGTTTGTGATGGTGTCCACCAGCATTTTCCCATCCAAGACTAATAATTGTACTGCTCCCAGTAGCTACGTTTTTCAGATTGTTTAAAAACGCCTTCAAATGTTGTTTGCAGCTTGGTAAAAATGGCCCAGGTGGAAAGAATAGACTTGTATGTTAAGGGGTGGAGAATATAAAATATGAAATAGTTTACTATGACGAATGTTTGCTGCCTTTAAACATTTATGGCATGATAAGGAACTTAACATTGTTTGCATGGTGCTAATATGTGATGACTGTAACAGGATATGACCCTTTAAGTGACTTAGTCATTAAAACCTGTGTCAACACTTTTTATCCTCCCGCTGCCCTCTCTTTGACTTCAAATGTATTTTAGACGCAGTGTCACCCGTTTAACTTCCTGTGTTGGACTATAGTTTTGGTTTTGATAATGATAACTAATTGCAATTATTCTGACTCATATTGCATTACAATATGATTCATGATAATGAAATAATATCTTTTTCTTAAGAGGATCTGTACCTAACAAATATGTTTTGTTAAGTCTGTAGAATACATTTTGTAGGTTGTGAAAACTGTAATTTAACAAATATTATGTCTTTAACAAATACTGTGATCTTGCATTTGAGGATTGAACTAGTCCATATTGCAATATGATGAAATTCTGATTAATTGTGCAGTCTCATCTAAAGTTGTCTGCTATATGCTATTCCTAACTCTAATTCCCTTTTTAACTTTCCGTAATTGGTGTATAAAAAGATTTTAGCTTTTGCTCAGGTTTGTTGTCCCGAATAGCCAGTATATAGCTGTGTAGGTGTATCATGGTACCAGCATAGGATTAGCCCAACCCCCCCCCCCCCCCCCACTGGTCATCACATGAAGTGAGTGAGGATTTATTAGATGGGTTAAAACCCAAGGGGTGGTAGGCTGTGGCAAATCCGGCTCTCAATTCAATTTAAGCCCTTATGAGAATGACTGTGGTACCGATACATCAGTGCAGGTTGTATATGCCACATCATTAATGTGACACACAAATCAAAAGTGTTTATATTTACCCAATTTGAGTGGTTACCATGTTTGTTGGTTAATCAACGTGTTCATAATTAAATTATTTGACAGACCTACTAGAAATGTCCTGCAAGGATTTTTAAGAAAATAAAGAGCTGCCATGTGTAACGTAATGCTGCTTTACTGAAATGGAAAGATGTTGAGTGCCTCTGCATGTTAATAAGTTAGTGCTTTGAGAAAATTGTTTAATTTAGCAGCAGGCACCAAATGAGGCATTCCCTCTTCATCTTTCACTTTGAAGAGCATTAATAATAATAATAATAATAGATTTAATTTGTTAGCGCTTTTACAGGTGCTCAAAGACGCTTTCCAGATATAGTGAAGAGAAAAGAAAAGAAAGGAACAACAAATAAATATATAGTTAAAGTCAAATAATACAAAAACAATCACAAAAAAAAGTCAGATTGAAGAGGTGAGTTTTTGTGATTTTTTTGAAGGTGGTGAGGTCGGTGCAGTCTCTGATGGGTTGTGGGAGTGAGTTCCAGAGGGAGGGGGCAGCGACGGAGAAGGCTCTGTCCCCCCAGGTCCGGTGATTGGTGGGGATGGATAGGAGGTTGGCTTCTGATAAGCGGAGGCAGCGGGAAGGGGTGTGGTGGTGCAGCAGGTCTGTGAGGTAGGGGGGGGCCTGGTTGTTGAGGGCTTTTTAAGTAATGAGGAGGACTTTGAAGTGGATTCTTTGACGGACGGGGAGCCAGTGGAGGTTCTGGAGAATGGGAGTGATGTGGTCGCGGGAGCGGGTGTGGGTGAGGAGGCGGGCAGCAGAGTTCTGGATATGATTGCCAAGCATTGCCAATGCTTTAGCCAAGTGCCACAGACTTCTACTAGTTGTTGCAATTTTGTGTATCCTCTGGGATGAACTGCTGTATTTTTTCCCTTCCCCATCATCATTAGAACTGCCGCCACCATGTAATCTCTCTTTCCGTCACCGAGGCAATGGGGCTTCTCTCTCCTCTGTGGTCTCGTAATTGTGAGGTAATCATCTTTTGCCTCTTGAGAGCTAAAAGACTGTTTACACTTTGTTTTCGGCGGTTTACTTGGCGAGACACTCATTTACTCTCTCAGTAGAAGAATCAAACTGCTCCTTTCATTACTTCACACTTTTGCACTTTCAGCCCTTCACATTGCATTTGAGGCTCTTTGTCATCACAAGGTTCTATCAACTCTGTTTTTTCTTTTTTTTCATGTGGCACTTTTATCCAAGTTACAAAATGTTTTTCTTACTTGCCCCTTGTGGCACCTATTCACTCAAAATTGTTAAATTTGAGAATTATCTGTCTCTGAGATTCCTGCCTCCTTTGCGATGTAGTAAAGGTCAATTACATTTTCTTTGTTAAAAACACCTTTTTAAAATATTTGGCAGCAATATTTCTTTCTGGAAGTGATGTCTAGGTTTCTTTGAGGTAACTGCTTTTCCTTTCTGAAGAAATCCTGCTCTTTTAGATGGTTTCAGTCAGTTCATCAGCGTCTCTCTCTTTCTTTTTTGCAGGATTTTATGACATTTAGTGGGGACAGTTTATATAATTCATGCTGGATTTACAGTGATAATAGCTCCACTGACCTCAGTTGATCGCTTTTAAGATATTCAGCTTTTGCATTAAACTGATGTCCTTTGTCACAATTGTCACATGGACACACTCTAATGTCCCTGAACTGCAAAGACCTGGTGAAATGCAAACCTCTAGAACATATATAAACTTGCTCCTTTTTGCCTTTTCCCAATAACACACTCTTTATCTGAAATACTTGCATAAGGCTTCCCCGGGTGTGTCCTAAAAACAACCCTTATGCCTGTACACATTAACACATGCACTCATGTACATGGTCCTCCAGTTTGGCTGACGCACTTCCCCTCCGATATTGTCCCAAATCACGCACAAGCAAACATGAAATGGTTAAAAACTCTCAGTGCAGGCAGATGCTACCCGCAGCCACCAGGCTTTATCTAAATCCCCCTCTCTGTGTGATGGATTGGATCAGATCAGACACGGCCCACAAGTCCATTTGATGTCGCATTGATAGCACATTCACTTGATAACATCCCATATTCTGAGACATTACAAAGCCTCCTTTTCCCTGTCATTGCTATCTTCACGCTTGCTTTGCCACTGAAACGAGGAAGCTGTCTGAGCTGACACCCTTCTAAAAAACTAATTGTTTTTCAGAAAAGCTCTCCCCATGCTGATACATTTACAGAACTCACACAGGTAAATAGATACTTGCACAGATGGATGTCACCACTCAGTTGATTTCATTGTTTTGTTTCTCATTTTGCTGATTACATTTCCCTCTGCATTCTCTCTTTTGTCTCCAACTTCTTTGCCTCCGGTTTCCCTTCCTCCGACCCTGCTTTCCCTTTCACCCCCTTCATTTCTCTTCACTCCTTTCCTGTTTCACTTCACCCTCCACCTTTGTCATTTAATCCCACTCTCCCGTTCATCACTATCTGCCTTCGCACATTCTTCTCAGAGGTCGTGGAAACCGAGTATTTTTCGTCTATGACGGATTTTTTTTTAACAATGACGGAAAAATCTGAAAGCAGTCCGTCATTTTGACAGATTAGAACAAACTCAGAACAGCGCCAAAGTTTCCCCGCAGCGAGGCTCTGGTGTTATGCATGCCCACCACAAAGGAAATGATACAGTTTCCAAACCTAACTTTGCCGTACAAATCCTTGAAATGTCTTGAGTTTTGGCTTTACACTGGACGCGCTCCCACGAGGTGCAGTTCACTCTCTCCCCCCCTCGTCAGAGTTGTGTAAAGGCCGACGGGTAATACTGGATTTTGACGGGCAGCGAAAAAGTCTAGCGCAACCTCTGATCCTTCTATCTCTTCCTTCATCCATCCGTCCTTGCTTGGCTCTGGATCAGAGACATTCCTGACCTGGACTTCTCTCTCTCGAACAGTGTCAGCAGCTCGCCACCATCTCCAACATAAGTCAGTTACATTCATTCAAGCTCGGGGAGCTCTCAGATCAATCTGCACCACTTCCATCTTGGCTGTAAAAAATACACTTTGAATTTGTGTAATGTCCTTATTCATAAGTTATTTACCAGATTCTCGTTGTTGGTAGTTGATGGCTCGACTAAGAGATCGGTAAGCGAAAGCACCCGGAAAGTGAGTTTGTCGCCTTTGATCCAGATTGATACACCAGGTGAGGTATCATTGAGTAAAAGTGGTTGAGACAATCACTCTTTTTTACCCCATAAGAGCAGGCTATAAAAGCATTAAGTAATCCACCAAATAACTTGGGCCTTAAGTGCTGTTGGATACATTCTAGGTAAATATATAATCTTTCACAGCAATTTCCAAAAGAGGGCAACTCTTTTCGCGCTCGCTACAGTAAAGTAAATTGACCCGAACTGTCTGGTCTGACATCTTTATGTTTGCTGAATCTACCGTCAGCATCCTTGACATTCCAGCACTAATGGCTGTTCCATTAACAACAGTCATTTCATTATCTCTGACACTCCCTTGTTCTGGGTTTCGGTATCCAGAGAGCTCTTCAAAGCATCCCTCTCATCAACCTCATCAAGCTGATGTATGGCTGATTAGAGATGTGGGCAGCTTCCTCCAAACTCCTTAAGGAATCGGTGGAATTGAGCAGCTCTTTAATGGCACACACATTTTCTGGAGGGATGTTGAGGAATTGGTTTCGGTCAGTATTTGTGGTGCTACTGGAACTAACCTAAAGACATGTGTGACTCCATTTTGAGAATGGTTGTAGAGATGAAAGGTTATTTTTGTTCTACTGGTAAGAAAAGGCTTTTGAAAATAGCAGGATTAAAGATTCAAAGCATAATAAGTAGGTTAATTATCCTGGGGTCGTGTACAACTGTGGAGGTACTAGAGACCCCCCTCTGTGAGGCTGTAAATGTTTTATAAAACTGTCTTTGAACTCATTAACCAACGGAAGATGAGAGAACCAAAGGTGCCTTGAGGAATAAGTAAAGGCTTTGTTTTTCATAAAGTCATTCTGGTTATACTATCGTTTTTGCTCCATTGACTCCGGGTGGAGCAGGTAGTGCTCCCTAAGCCCCATTAGGCAACCATGCTTGTTTTTACACCATGAGAAAAATGCCCCCTTTTCCTATAAAGGGTAACCCAACCATTCACTTCCATCTGTTTGTACGTACAAAGACAGATTCAGTGGTTAAAATTTAACTTTTCCACTTTTTTTAAAGATAAATCAAACAATTATCCCTCTGTTCTCCTGCCTCTAATTTTTCTTTGCCTTGTGTTTGTTGAAACAACTTATTCCATCTTCTCAACATGTATTACTCATCAATAACCATTATATAGCCTATTGGGCCTGAATCTTTACCATGAAGCAAAGAAATTCCTTACTAGTACTTTTCAGATGACCTCAGAAATAAAGACTGGATGTCTTTGGAACTGGAAATTCTACCCCAGAGACCATTTTCTCTGCTTAACATTTGAAAAAAACTAATGAAGGTAAAAGATAAAGCAGAGTGATAATTATACACATTCACCCTTAAGGTAGCATTCCACAGCCGAACTCGGTGTAGATATTTTTTTTTCAATTACATTTTCATTTCCCTCAAAGCTCTGCTGCCATCCACTTTTTTATTCCAGTGTTATGTCCCTATTCCTGCTGGAGGGGCAACGTTAGCCAGCTCCATCGCTTAAAAGATTCCGCTCATCTATCTATCTTGGCTGCAGGTAAAACAGCCTAGATTAACTACACCATTAAGTACAAGATAGTGCAGTGAAGCTCATTCATAATAGCGTTGGTCGTCGATCTCTATTGCTCTCTTCCTGAGGCCAGTGGAGTATTTTGAGCTCCTTAACTTCAGGCATGTTGGTGTCACACTGTTCATAGTCATTTAGCCACTGAAATGTACGTTCTTAGGTAGTTAATACCTATTTTTTCAGGGATTCTCTTTCTACAAAGGACTGTACACTCTTTCTATACCAGAGGTGCCTTTTCATTTTCATCTCAATGTCTAATGAACACCACGGAAGATGATTATGAGGGGTGCTCTCATTAACCCCAAAAAACGAGCAGCCGTTTGATCCCCTCGTGAAGATCAAAACCATTATCTAATTATTCCTCTCATGCCTGAAAACCAAGTGGATTTGTGTGGATTTTTCTAATACAAGTCTTTCCGAGAGAAAGTACTTTGTTTTATTTGTATTCAGTGTTGTGTGCGCTATGTTAGTTTCCCTCCCTTTGCATGTCACTATTTATTGTACATGTCTACCTCTTGGTGCGCAGTCTTTTCAGGGGAAAGAAAGCAGTTGGGTCTAAAGCGGGTCTGGAAGTTTCTTGATCTTTCAAAGTTGATCTGATGTGTCAAGATCAAAACTAGGCTTTGTGTGTTTTCCTTATGTGTGACATGGCTCTGGCTGTGTGGGGCTTGGATTCAGAATGCGGTTGTCAACTGCTGTTTTTTCATCCGTCCCTTTCTCATCCGATGACAGTCACTTTCACTCGGTGCCTTTCAGGCTGAAATTCCTCTGGCTTGAACTCATAGTCTTGGCAACAGCCAACTGCCCATCAACTCGGATCAACAGAGAAGAGGAAGCAGAAAATGAGATATGAAGTCCGTATGGGATGAGAGAAGAGTAAGAGAGCGAGATGGTGCTGGAGCTGCCATCACTTTCCCCTCTGAAGTTTATCTCTGAGAGTTCCCCGTTGAGTATTCTCCCTAGGACCAAGATGAGTAACTACTGTACTTGCCCTGTACAGATGAATTATGCCTCAGCTGAGCTTTCCAAGAGGTTAACATTTTGACCATAATCGAGGGCAAGTTGTCCCTTTACTTCTTTTTCTAGATATCCAATTCATTTATCCAACTTCTTATGATGTGAGTTTGGTTGAATTGCAAGAACTTCCAAGCTAATATTTCAAAATATGTTTCTTAATTTATTTTGCATGTCATTTTGCAGCATCATATTGGGTCGCCTGACATGATGTTGCAAAATTAGGAGCAAAGAAACCATGTTGCTCTAAACAACTGTATTGCTTAAGCAGCAAAAATACCAACATATTTTATTCCGAGCACTTAACTGGGCTTGTCAATTGAGAAAATGCTATGGAACAGCTATGAAATGCACCTCAAGCATTCATGGAAATTAAACGTGCGACATAGAATGAAGTGGTGGAAAAAGTAATAGTTGGATGAATGAAGAGAAGATAGATCCATGTGGGCATGTTGTCCATCACAGAACACAGTTTGGGGGACTTTGACTTGTCATGTAACAGATGAAGCAGAGCCTCCTTGAATTCGTTCCTTTCTATGAGTTGTTGTAAATGTGTGTGGTCTGCATGGATTTTGAGAGACAAACGCGTTGGCTGTTCTTCTGAATCTCCTTGGGCACTTGACAGAGTGAGCCATGCATTTCTTTTTTATACCATCCATTTCTTGTTGCTAGGAAACTGGTTGATCTTTTTTATTTTTTGACCCGTCTAGCTTCCTGTTATCCTTTTCTCTTTCTGTGACTCATGCTGTGTTCCTTTCCTGCAGTATTAATACATGACCTTACATTAAAACAGAAGATCTCCCAGAGCAATACACCAAAAGGTGATGGGTCACTGTTTTGCTGTCTGGTCCTTTCTCGTTCTCCCAACTAAAAGATTGAGGCATGTACCAAAAAATACTTTTTCATTATTGATCTATCTCTATACCTCCATGTCTATATTGACCATCTCTTAAAATATGAAAGTTAGCGAAGCCATTGTATCGATATGCCAAAAAGTTACTTGGATCTAAGTAACTGCAGTTCTATGAGTGAGTGCCTAGCCCTCTGATGGACTGTGCTAATAGATATCAAATGTACATAATGTGTCTCCTCTGTCTGTGGGTCTGTCCATGTGGCTGAAGTGTGTGTTGAGTGCTGAGCGATGAGGGTTTAGTGTCGCGCTGGATTTGGCTCTGACCTTGTCCCGCCCGCTCTCACCAACAGACAGCAGCTTCAAACCTGAAAAGTTTACCTCAGTTTCAGCCCAGAAGATGGATGTAGCCTGGCTGTGTGAACCTATGGTTGGCTGACCTATGAGTACATGTGCTTTGTGAGATTGGAAAAGTGATCTGAGTGTCTAAACGCTTGTTTTTGTTTTGTTCAACGTGTGAATTCTTCATTGGTAAAAAGCTGCTGAGTGTGTGCCATAGGTTTTACACTATTTACCAGACTTCCCATAATATTTTTAAGTGTTCTGACCATGCATGTAATGGAGTATTTATTTCAACTATTAAAAATGTTGTTTCTGAAAAAAAAACAAAAAAAAACTGGGCGACTGTGGCTGTGAGGGAGTGTGGTCGTCTTTCAACCAGAAGGTTGTGGGTTCGATCCCAGCCCATGCAGTCTACATGTCGATGTATCCTTGGGCAAGATACTTAACCCGGAGTTGCTCCCGATGGCATGGCCAACGGTGTGTGAATGTGTGTGAATGTTAGGTCCTAGAGTAAGGTACACTGCTCTGTATGAATGGGTGTGAATGGGTGAATGACATGTAGTATGTAAAGCGCTTTGAGGGGTCTTAAAGACTGGATAAAGCGCTATATAAGTACAGTCCATTTACCATTCCTCATTTAATACATGTTACCACTGATAGTGCTATGAAACTCGATGTAGTCCCCTGATTGGTAGAGAGTAAATCAGATGTAAATCAGAGAGTTTCCCCTGCTTCTATAGAGATTTTCAGGACTAGTCTGTGAGCAGTAGCATGACCTAATCTCTGGAATGCATCTTGGGTCATGTCTTTCCTTTATTAAACCTATTCAAGGTTTCTAATCAACAGGAGAAGGACTCTTAAAACCCCTGGAAATTCACTTACAAGCTGCTTCCACCCTAAAGAACACAATAGACTCTAAAGGTGTTTTTTGCTTCTATACACATCTTTCAGTGTTCACATAACGTGGTTATATAAAAGAACTGGCATTTCTAAAAGATGGTGGTTTTCCGACCAAAAGCAACTGCACGGTCAGGAAATGTCAACAGTGCAGTGTGGTCAGTCTGATGGAATAGTTGGTCGAGGTTAAATCCTCAGTGGATCTGTCAGTCTCTCAGGCTGAAGCTCTACAGTAGAATACATTGTTTTTGCAGTTTGGTTTGTCTATTCTCATGATATCGGTTTCTTATCTGAAAGGTAACACTTTTAAACAAATCCTCTGGTATTAGTTTATAATATGTCAGTAAAACCAATAATATGGGACTAGGCAGGATTTACGTCATATCATGTAGAGTTAATTGCTGCGAGATGCAAGGTATGACTCACTGACATGACATCTATCCTGACTTTTTTTCTCAAATCAATCTGTTGAACGCATATAGTGCTTAAAATCTGACAGAAAAGGGTTTATGTAGAAGATATTTTTTGAACACTCATCCTTAACATCTCCGCTGACATGCGGTGGCATACTGTGAGACTGCTCTTCCCCACAGGCAGCCATCTGGAAGAGTAGGGAAGAATGAAGGTATGCAGGGAGAGGAACATCTGGTCTTTTCTGCGATTGCACTGACAGGATATGGATGGATAGGAGATTTACACGCAGCCAGGCCCTGCTATGGACCTATACATTTGTTTTTATAGGCCTGAAAAAAAGGTCAGTTACTATGTGCCTCTGGCTGGATTGTATGTCATGCTTAATGATAGCCTGTCATATCGGTGATGGAGTCAGACTTTTGAATCAGATTGTTGTCCTAATGGATATACAGCCTGCAGTGTTCTCTGCTTTGCTAACATGTGCTTTATGCATAATGGATTTCTGCGTACATTACAGTGCATTACTATACATCAAGCATCAAGCTTAACTGTAGCTTTTATGTTTTTTATGGCTATTAATCTTCTCTAAACTCACTGTAGTGGCTGTTAATTGTAAATGGTGTGTACTCTAAAGGGGGATTATCCAGATAGATATTGCATAATCAGCAGAGATGATTCAACATTGCAGTTTTACTTATTTATTTATATTTTCCCTTGCACTTATTTGTGACCCCAGTGTACTGTAGAACAACAAGAGATTTGTGCCTAACGGGTATTGCAGTGGCTGACAGAATTGCATCTTATGCTCTTTATGCCATGCTTGTACACCAGGGGGTCCTTCAAATGTCACGCAACCATGACCTCCACAAGTAAACAGTTTGTGTAGCCTCTCAAAGGTCAGCCGAGTCTTTTGAACTCAGTTTTCCCTCAAAAACATCAGTCAGGAAATAGTCCATTAAGCTGGAAGCCAGAACAATCTGCATACTGGAAGGATAACGGCCCAGTGTTTTATTTGGCCCACAATGGCTTCTGATTGGTTTAAACCACATCCTTCTGCTTGAATTGTGCATACTTTCATGCTTACACCTCTAAGTAAACAAAATGCAAGTGAAATAAATGCAGCGTGTCAATGTTTGATTTAGAAAATGTTGCCTGGCTCTTATTTTCAAAACAATGACACCAAATACATGTGGTAACCATTTTAAGGAACTCTCTCTTCATTCAAATCAAACATAAGGTTTTAAGGGGGGCTACAGCTATATCTCTGTGTAGCGCCAGACTAGCAACAGTGCACTTAGAGACCCAGCCAAAGGAATTATAAATCAATACAATAAAGAAAAGTATAGGAAAATAGCCCCAGGTGCTATTGCACTATGCTCACTCCATTCTTCACTCACATTTACATCCGTATGTGCTTTCCTATGCAGTGTGGTCGCATGTTGTTTTAAATGCAAGTACACATTTGCATGCATGCTTGTTAATCTGTAATACCCTGAGGAATAAAATGTGCACACTTTGAGTCCCATGAAAATGAAACGACATTCAGTCAACACATAAAACGCACACTCTCGTGCAGAGGTATAATATTGACACTGGAGGAATTCCAAGCAGCTCCTTAATCCCAGCAAGTGCTGACTGAGGCTTAGATTGGATGAAGGGAGAGATGTTGAGATGTGCAGGTGAGAGGGCAGGGGAATTAAAGATGGGTGGGGAGAAGGTAAGAGAGGAGTCGAGATCAAAGTTTGGGATTTTTGCTGGAAGAACTTCTAGGTATTTAATTGAGCTGCCTTCTCTGTTCTTTCCCCATCTGCTGCATTGAGACTGTTTCAGGAAGCTTTGGTATTGGCTGTGATCCTAAACTCAGACTTCTATGTTTTGATATCAGTTTAGCTGTAAGCTTTAGAGTTAAAAAACATAAACTAATGCACTGGTTGAAAAATAATGTTCCGTTCTGGGACTTTCTTTGTGATCTTCTCTTGTATACTTTACATATGAGTACACATTCTTAGTTGCTGATGTTTTTCCCTTTGTATCGCCCTACAGGTATGACTACAGAGAGATGCTGTACAACTCCACGTTCTGTCTGGTTCCTCGAGGAAGACGGCTGGGTTCTTTTCGCTTCTTAGAGGCTTTGCAGGTCAGTGACACATGCAGATGTTGCTCATTATAGCTAGGCTTTAGCTGTAAATAAACCACCATCACTTATGGTAGATGCATCACTGTGATTCAGAACACATGCACACATACTGCAGCAGTACATATCACAAAGAACAGACGTTTCTTTGAACACTGCAAGTGCTACTAAATTGTAATTAGAATAGTTTGAATTTGACCAGATTAAAAACCAAATCAAAGGCGGACCCTACTTAGATCCTTGTGTTCAAAGTTCTTAGGAGTTCATATCAATAAGGTACATTTTTGGGAAATTGGGTTGGCTGCTGAACATAATGACCAAACACAAGTCTAACTGGTTTATAGAAATCTTCTCTGGCATCAGTCCTGAATCTGCGGTGACCAAACAATGGAGCCATTAACCAGGGAGAATGGAAAAAGTGATGCTTTAGCTCTCTTACCCACATTTAGACATGTTGCTAATGTGCTGCCAGTGTTGATACAGCTGCCTCTGACTCAGTGTCTTCACTGCTAACCCTGACATATCTCACTTTCCATTTCTTTGAGCGTCTTCACCCAACTCTCTAAGTCATCCTACTCTTTCTCTAACTTTGCACTTATATTACTCTTTTTATCTTGGTACAGACTTCCCCAAGTGTCTTGAATTCCCTATGGCAATTCCCACTTACTGCCTCATTCTCACACTGCCTACTCACTTAAGAGATGTTCAAGCTTCTTTTGGGACTCAGCTATACTTAGAGAGGGCTCATTCAGTACAAAAGTTTCATTTTTCTTCAGTTGTTCTTTCCTATAGTTCCTTCTTGTGAGAATAGTGCTTATTGAATTACTATTTGCTTTGGTTTTGGTAAATACATAGCGGAGCAGGGAAGTCAATGCCTCTGTCTTCAATTAGATTCAACATTTGAGCTGCTTTTGCTTCTCCAGTGAGTTAATGTAACATGCAACAGTGGTAAATAAGTCAATATTTTTCTAATAATTAATGAAAAGCAACCACATTCTTGGTGCTATTTTCCTCATTGTGGGTTATTTTTTGTCAGCTAATGTAAGCACTACTCCTGGGAAAAACTGTTGTGGAATAGTTAGGTAAGAAAGGGTTGTTTTTTGAGAAATTAGAAGAGAATGATGACTTCTGAGCTCACTATAGAATTTGGGCAGCAACTCTTTATTGACTGGAAAGGGCGGATAATTGCTCCACTCGGGAACCAGGAGTTAGGCGAGGTCAGAGAGCAGACTGAAGACCAGGTGGACAGAAAGTGGAAGTCCAACAGCAGGGGAAGAATCATGCAAAGGTTGTCTGGAGAGTAGAGCTGCCTCATGGCCTGGAGGTAGGGCTGCTCAATTAATCGTATTTTAATCGCGATTGCGATTATGGCTTGCAACGATTACGAAAACAACATAATCGAAATAAAACGATTTATTTTTGTATTATTATTATTTACTTTTTTTTTTTTTTTTTATAATTTTTTTTTTTTTAGTTGAATTATACTTAAAGTTCAGGGTAATCAACTGTTAAAAACATACTCTTAAAAAAAAAATCTCAAATAAATTGATGTTTTCAAAGTCAATGAATAATCGCATTTAATAATCGCAATTACAATTATTGACCCAAATAATCGAGATTATGATTTTTGCCATAATCGAGCAGCCCTACCTGGAGGTATCTGTTTATTCACAGCCTTATGCAGGAGCTAAGGAAAACAGGCAGACGCTGCTGTATTAGTTACATTGGCTCATCTGAGTATTCAAACAGGCCAGATAGGAAGCTTTGGGAAGAGGGGAACTGATTTGGCAGATAATGAAGAGTGCAATCTGGCAGGAGGAGGTTGTGCAATGCAGGTGCCATGAGAGGCACAGAGTCACATTGATGAACTCTGTTATGCACGTGTTTGCAACATTTAGGAAGTTCATGGCAGTGAGTTTTATTAATGAATGTTTGTGTGTAATGTGATGAGTTGGGGGGAGGATTGAGCTGCAGGAGTCTAGTTCATTAGTGAGAGCAGATAGGTAGGGAAAGCATGGCACATTTGAGCAGATTGCTGCCTTTGCTAATGACACCGAGGAGATTAGACGAGCACTGCCGCAGCACGCTGATGCAAGAGCGTTTGAGCTTGGACGTGCGTGAGCATGTGTAGTGACTGAGGCCAATCAGGGAATGGTACCCCTCTTAACAGATTACAGGGCCGGTCACTGCCGTCTGGATGCTGTACTTTTCAACTCTCAACAATCACAGACTTTAACTTCCAGCACAAACATGCAAATGCGTTTGCACACACGCACGGAAAATTGTTGATTCATTTCACATGAACATTCACAAACATGGATACACACAATGTAATTTCATAGATCTCTCACACACTAGGGATTATTAATAATAATAATAATACATTTGATTTATATAGTGCTTTTCCTGGTGCTCAAAGCGCTTAATCTCAAGTATATTTTGTTCTTCCTTTCCACTGAACATAATGATTGTTTTTATGAAGCTGCACTGTCCCAGTCGCTTTGAGAGTTATTCATCAAAGTACTCATCAATGTGTTGGAAGATATGTTTCCTCTATTTGTTCAATTGCCGGTTTTATTGCTTGGGAAATGGACCCTGCACACTGATGACATGGGTTTGGGCAGCATAAGCCAATTGCTAATAATTTGTTCAGTTTTATCCTCTATCCAGTCTGTCTTTATAATATTGTCTTTAGAAATACAAACTATACCACAAGCATTGTCAGGTTGTTCCGTTGAATATAAATATTTGAAGACTAACGTCACATGGGACAAGAGCTGTTTTCTAGCATCATTCACCTCCATGGTATCAATCGTCCTGTCATAAGTTAAATGCAGAGTTTACATTTCATTGTGTGTGCTCTGCAAAGTGCATTACTTGCAACAAAAGGCCAATCAAATGACTCAATTCGACGTGCCAACAAATGGCTCCATATCACTGGCCAATCAAGTTACTCAATTAGCCTTGTCAGTCAAATGACTTGACTTAAAGGGCCAATCAAATGACTCGATACAAAGGGGAAATCATCAATCAACTAACTAAATAGACCTCACATTCAAATGACTGGATACAACACACCAATTAAATGAATCGATACAGTGGGATATAACATGACTGGGTACAATGGGGCAATCAAAATGCATAAACGAATGGCAACCTGGTTAGAGCCATCTAAAGCCCCCATCTCAACCTTTGCTTTGGGGAGTCCTTTTAGTCTTCTGTGGCTCCTGAGAATGGTGTCTTCCCCAGCAGGAGAACCAATCAAAGCCTCCGATGGGACCAACAATAGCCGCGTTCACACCGCAGTACTTTTCCCACTTTAGTTCCGATATAGTTCCGAAATGTCGCGTTCACACCAAAAAGAGCCGGAACTCAAATGAGTTAATCAGAACCTTTTTTACCCCCTTTTCCGTCCCTGCTAGAGAGCAGGTACTTTCGTGGGAGAAAAAGGTTCCTATGTCTGATTGGCTGGGCGGAATGCAAACCACGTCCCGTAAAACTCCCAAAAAGTTTTTTGAAGCCGCCATTTTATTATCCTCGCATTAGCATTATTAGCACAGCGCACAAACGCAGAGAGACTAACTTATGGCAACACAAAAGAAAACATGGGGACTTCGGATCTGGCGATTTACTTGGAAGGCTTCAGTAGAAGCTGCTGGGAGTCCCAGCAGCTTCTACTGAAGCCAGTCCCAACTCCGGGGACTTCCGGCTGGGACTTCGGGTGGCAGTATACGCCTTGAAGTTGTTTGCGGCCTGCCAGTAAACCCAAAGCAGCAGAAAAAGAAGAAGTGATGTCAGCGGCTTCTTTTGCCTAATCCTTCCTTCCCCAGGAACTTATTCCGGTGTGAACGCGATCTGTACTTAGTTCATGAGAACTAAAGAGTTCTACAGTTCTCATGAACCTTTGTGGGAAAAGTACTGCGGTGTGAATGCGCCTAATGGGGACCTTACATATTAGAGTCAAACCAACCTACATTATGCAATGTCTCTACACCCCTGATTTAATACATTTATTTATTAATTAATCATTTCTTGTTGATGTGTGTTTGCATGTTTACCATTCATGATGTCACAATGAATTAACAGTCTATTGTTTGCGTGTTGTTACTCTTACAGGCAGCATGCGTGCCAGTTATGTTAAGTAACGGCTGGGAGCTGCCGTTCTCAGAAATCATCGACTGGAATACGGCAGCTGTGATTGGGGATGAAAGGCTGCTATTACAGGTAGGTTCAGCTGCTACTACAGTTGAAACGTTATGAGGATTTAGTCCACACTGCTAGAACTAACCAACAGAAAGAAGAATGTTTGTGCTGCTCTACTGAATCATTCACAACGCATCCTTTTCTTCTTGAGGAAAACAATGTTAGTGAAAACAAAAGGTTATTCATACAGACTGCTGCCTCCTTAAACTACTGTAAGCTGTGAGACAGATGTATTGTACCTGACGGCGGAGGCAGTCATTGAGGCAGATCTGGTACTTGTTCTGCAGTCAATGCATTTTGTGGGGGAAATGACAAGAATCATTGTAATTCAACAAGGCTAGACTTCTTCTCTGATTTAGATATGCTAACATTGATTTCTTATATTCCCAGATCCCCTCTACAGTGCGCTCCATCCACCAGGATAAGATCTTGTCCCTTAGACACCAGACCCAGTTCTTATGGGAGGCGTATTTCAACTCTGTGGAGAAAATAGTACTGACCACACTGGAGGTACCGACCAATGTTTATATATATATATACACAACTAATTTAAATAGAATTGAATATGAATTGCTGTACATTATTTTCTTATTCTAAACCGACTGAAAAGAGGCTAATACCCAAAACGTGCCTGCTTGTTTATAATGATACTCATGTGTGTGTCAGTATTTTGCACTTTATAACATTACCTGTTATTTTTTAATCCAGACATTACAAATGTAATAACTGTAATTCTGCTTTTTTTCAGCTTGAATTGCAATGTTTTCAAGTAACTCAACACTGTTTATCCCGCTGACTTACTTTGTACTGACATCTTACAATCACAGACTGTGTAGTTGCAGACAAACGGCAATACCCAAACTGATTGAAAACCAAGAGGGATGATGTATATAGTTAAACACTGCTGTCATGTTTTCGAGGCTGTTTCTTGCTGCAGCCTTTGCTATCAATCATGTCAGTAGTTTTGTTCCTGTCAGACTCCATTTATTTGTATTCTTTCTAGTGAGTAGCAGGCTATCTTACAGCTCTTGGGCTAGAATTACAAACAAGCAAAGATGAGAGCACGGAGGAGAGAAAAAGGATAAGGGAGCAAAGCAGAGAAACCGATTGTGTAAGGCAGGATTTTTCACTGTAGTCATACTTCAAATTCACCATAGCCACTATCAGCAGTTTCCAGCAGTTGACTTCTCAATTATAACTGGTAGTCGAACAGAATGAAGAAAAGATGCATGTTTCAGAATTTGCCTTGTATCTTAAAGGTCCCATGTCATGATATTCTGGTTATTACCCATCCCCTTCTGTGTTATGAAGGTTTTTATGCATGTAAACAGTCTGCAGAGTCACAAACCCTCAAAGTACACCCTGTAACAAGTAAAACTCTAACACAGAAAATACCTCCCAGTGTACCTCCCAGTGTATTCAGTGAATACACGTAGTTTACAGAGATGCTGTATGAGAAACCAATGTGAGTTTGGAAAATTGCACAATATAAATCTATTCTAGAAGACCTCAACAATGGAATTATGATCAGTGTAAATGGCCATGACATGGGACCTTTAAGATTATTTTATTGAAAGTATTTTTGAATCTATATTTGAACAAAAATGAAAAGCACTGCTGCCTGCCTGCAGTTTACACCAGTAGCTGCTGTCCTCAGATAGTGTTACAGGGCCTCGTCCCAGGAGGAAGAAGTCAGGCCACTCCAAGGCAGGGCTGGATATTTCTCTGTCAGCAGGGTACAGTTTCACCCCCAAGAAGCTGATCTTCGATCTGTTTACACTCTCAGTATCTTAACCTCGTTCCAACACATGCCATAGTACGAGGCTGGTAACATGGCAGGGTTTTGGCTTCAGGTTTAACCAATTAGTGAGCTGCCATTAGCGGGGAATTCTAGATATTTGACTGTAAACAAGGTGAACATTAATACTCTGTTTATTACCACACTATCCTACAGGGTTCACTCTCCTCTGTATCTTACCAATAGCTCCTCAGAATGCTTAATATTTTATTAAGGTATCTTCTCTCTCTTTGTAAGTGGAGTGGGAAAATGCTGTGGGCCTGTAAAGCCTGCAGACACATTGCATGTGATACGGGCCAAACAAACACATCAACTTGCAAATGATGTTATAAGATTATGGAACAGCTTATGCCAAACTACTTTAAATACTGAATTGATGTTACTGTGTAATTATATTCTTTAATTTATATTTTGTCTTTTAAAATGACAGCATAATGAAAACAAGTCATTTTCAGTTTGCAGGATTTTTGTTGATTTGAACTGACTTGTTTTTGTTGTTAGTTTACCACAGGATATGTGTCAGACCTCAGATTCCAAACAACATAAGACTGACATTATTAAGGTTTAATTTAAAACGAATACACATGGGAGACCTTTAAACATAGTTAATTTAATGTTGATGTCTTACTTCTGTTACAGTTTTTGTACAAATGACTTGGCCCTGTGATATCCAATTTCTCACACAACAACAAGAATCATTTTGATTTGATTGATATTTACCAATAGCAATCCTTCTTAATGTACACAAAACTTAAATTTGGATCCATTTCACTCTTCCTTTCAATCCAGATCATCCAGGACCGTGTAATGCTGCACACATCAAGGAGTAACCTCATGTGGAACAGTCTGCCTGGAGGACTTTTCACCCTTCCTCAGTACTCCACGTACCTGGGAGACTTCCCCTTCTACTATGCCAAGCTGGGTCAGTTAATTAGCCATCTATGCAGAAAACAACCATCACTCAGGCTCCCTGAGGTTTGATAGACTGATTTTAATTTACGGCAAAACACAGGAACAGCTGGTGCATGGCAGCTGTTGGGTACTCGTAAAAAATAACATGCGGATCGGTGACATTGCCACAAGTGAAGCAGTATATCTTTATTTATTCACGATTTGTCAGAATGGCTCACGAATTAGACCTGCCATGTTGTATTTGTGCTTGGTTAATTGGCCAGATATGGGGCTTGGTGCTGACGTTGGGATTTGGTTATCTGGCACCTTTTCCTTTACAAGCCTAATTAGACCTGTTCAGCTGCACTGTGTGCCAATTAAACACAGATTGAAGTAAACACGCATAAACTTGAGATCCTCAAAGCTGTCGAAGAGATAACACAAAACTTGTTTGTGCACTTAGGGTTTAGAAGTGTTGATATTATAAAGCTACAGCAGCTTCCTCATAGAAAATAAAACCATAGTTAAAGGGGACCTATCATGCAAAATGCACTTTTTGATGTCTTTTATACATAAATATGTGTCCCCGGTGTGTCGGGGAACTCACGCAGCGTCAGAAAATAAAACCCTCTCTCTCTTCCTCCGTACCCAAATCTCTAAAAACGGGGCTACAACGGAGCTGATCCAGATTTGCGTCCGATATGACGCAATATCTGAAATGTGGGCTGGCTTTAAACCCACGCCACGGGCCTATCAGAAACGTTTTTTTTTTTTTAAAGCTTTATACCCCAAATCAGCACTTTTGAAACAGGAAGTGAAATAGAGGGATGTGAGGCATGGCTAGAATGGGTGATCTGTTTGGTATTTTGAGCAAAACATTTCATAGACATGTTTTTTATATATTTGTATATATCTGAGACCTATGCTATTGCCTAAAAATAGCATGATAGGGGCACTTTAAGCTTAGTGCAGTTCCAAGTGATACTACTACGTTAGGAATTTACACAATTATTCTGATGCCAGTATGAATTATTTATTTTCTTACTTTTGGTGTTTCCTGGCTGTTTTCAGGTGTTAAACCATACACCAAGTTTACAGCGATCGTTCACGTGGTGAGTCCACTGGTCTCCCAGTCCCAGCCAGTGATGAAGCTGCTCCAATCTGTGGCCAAATCCCAGTACTGTGCTCAGGTAAGCTAAACCCAACACAAAACAATACATAATAAAAATAACTGGAATCTGGATTATTTTGAGTAAAATTGAATTTGTTATATGACTCAATGTCAGAGGGAATTATGATTTTTGAAACCTTGGTCACATTATCAATCCAAAAATATATTGAAAAGATCATGGTTTAATTTTGTTAAGAGAATCTTTACCAAACAACGCTTTTTTTCCGGGTTCGGTTCTGGGTAAAACAAAGATGATGCGGGTCGGGTCGCGGGTGTTGCGTAATAAATATATTAAAATAATAATAATTTAGTTTAATGTTTAAATCCTCAGACCTCTCCCGCGCGGGACCGCGCATAATCATAACCTCTGCAGCGCATCAATCTGCTTCTGAGCGTGCCACATTCGAAATGGCTGAGGTGAAGCTCTCTAGCGGAGAATACAACATTTTCAATAACGTTTCCTCAAGAGCGAAATCCGACGTCTGGGAGGCTTTTGGTGTCATCCTAGACGGAGAAAATAAGCAACATCCCACGCTTTTTGAGACAAATAGGCAACTGCGTGTGTTAATAATTGCACGTTTTCACTGCTCATATATATGCGGGTTCGGGTCGGTTTGCGGATCTTGTGCCGATGGGTCGGGTCGGGGTTGCGGAACTAATTGGCAATATGTGCAGGTAGCGGGGCGGGTTCGGTATTGCACGTCGCGGGTGCGGGGCTGGAGCGGGTCTTGAAAATCAGACCCGTGCAGGACTGTGCTGCAGCCCCACAATACTTAAAACATGATATTTTACATATTTTGCCTTTTTTTCAAAATATTATGCTTACGGTGATTTTGATATTGCACCAGTCCATGTTAATATGTAACATGATAAATTGTGCAACATTAGATGTGAGAAGATGCTCTTATAGACTATAATTGAGCCAAAAACGCTTTCAAAAACCATGATTATGCACAGCTGTCAAACATCAAATCTATAGAGAACAACAACTTTAAATTATCAGTGAATTTACAGATATGGTTGTAATCATTTTAACTGCTAGGACTCTTTACTGTTGTGGAGCAATGGTTTTCATGTGTACAGTATATTCTGTACGTAACCATTTTGGCATTTTCTAAACTCATCAAAAATATGGATTCAGGTTTTTTTTTATTGAAAACTGCAAAGCTAGCATAAAAGTGTCACATTTTTGCATCTACAGTAATACAGTTTGTCACTGTCTTATAACTGTAGCTGGTGTGACAGTTCTGAAAATAGATCTGCAGTAGAATAAGCAAACGCTGGTCTTCCACATAAAAAGGGAGTTAATAGAAATAGAGCTTTTTAATACACACATTGTTCTGTACATAAACTCAGACATGTATTATCAAACATTTATAGTCTGCTCTTTGAACATATTTCTAATTAGGTGTTCTTACATGGGTGTGCAGATGTTGTGTTCTGGATGATGGCTAACTTGTATTTCCCCTTAATGCAGGTGATCGTTTTGTGGAACTGTGACAAGCCTCTTCCTGCCAAGCACCGCTGGCCTGTCACCTCAATCCCTGTCATCGTTATAGAAGGCGAAAGCAAGGTAAGAAACCTAGACTTCTTTCATTAGGCAGCCATTTCACATTCAGCACTAGAAGCTTTCAGTTTCGTTTGAATTCAAGATAACTGCATGCTCCTAAAAGTTTTACCAAGTGTTACAATGTGAAACTGTGTGATGTACCCTGCTGCTTGAATTCTGAAAAAAACAGGACTTTTCCTTTTTAGAATTGGAATAAGGCAATCAATCTGTCATGTCCAACCAATTTCCGTTAGAGTACAATATAGCTTTTTAATTACTATTCATACCAATTAGATTTTTCTTGGCTTGCATTTGGAAATAGTTGATGTGATTTCTTTATTTAAACCCACACCCTTTGTGCCTTAATACGGAGAAAGGTGGCAAACAAATGTGTCCGTCAGCAAATACTACTTTAGATTGACTGACTTGCATATTAAAGGTCCATTTGACAATGAGGTCTCAAACATAATAAGCTAGACAATGTAGAACTGAAAAACAATAGACAAAAATATGTGCATTTTCAGCAGTTCTAAAATCAACATTATCATACAGTGCATGATATTTTAAAACTTGAGACAGCTAATTTTAAAAAAACATCAAGATATTTCATATGTATGGACTGTGACTGACCAGCTGTGTATAGAGGCTTGACAGGAATTGCAATCCTGATTTGCTTACATTGAAGCTAACAAGATTTCTCATCAAGTCTTTCTTATTTCACCTAAAGGTTGAATAGTGATGTGGCTAACAAGGATGTTGCTGTCAGGGATAAAAACCTTTCAATATATTTTGAAACATAACATCAACGTGCACATATTTAATTAATTGGAAAGAAGCTTTTGTTACAGAGTTATTCCTCTAGACACATGTCAAAAAGCAGGAGCTGCTGGACGAGATTTGTGTCTGTGAAAATGCTGTATTTTTGCTGTCATTGGTCTTTTGTCAGCATGTATTTTTGAATCTGCTGTTAACGCAGCAAGATGAAACAGCTCTGTAGCACAGACAGACATTAAGAGACTGGTAGAGCTGCATGTCAGGCCCTGTTTATAAAATGACTGTTGTTGTTGAGCTGCATGGTAAAGCTCTTTATTATCTTTAGGCAACCACTTACATTGTTTTTCTGTGTTTTTACGTATCATACCAGGTGATAAGCAGCCGTTTTCTGCCCTACGACACCATACCCACTGATGCTGTGCTCAGTCTGGATGAGGACACGGTGCTCTCCACCACAGAGGTCAGATCACCAGGACATTTATATTTTCAATCATTTAAAATCAAAATCACATGCTGCAAACGTCATTTTGACCAATAACGTGGTGCAGGGATCATGTGTTTTTGTAGGCTGCCCCCCAATTTGGCATCTCTAGGGCTCCCTCCACAAAAAGCAATGGGTTTTTTCCTTATTGAAGAAAATCAGATCTGATGCAAACAAGTATATGATCCTTACATGTTTTGTTCAGCAGGATAATCTCCACATATTAACATCACTTTTTAATTAAGGGAAGTGAAAATACAATTTACAAAAGTTAAGAGCTAATGTTAGGCTATAAACAAATGTCCTCACAGTCACAAGACTTCATGTCAACACAGCTAAGATAAAGGCAGGCTGTGTTTTGCTTGATGACGTTTAGTCGTCTCATTAAGCCACTTGTTCACTAGTGGGGTATTTGCTGACATAGAATATGTTGTAGAACAAAACGTGAGAATATTTCAGGCCTCTAACAGAAACACAATCAAAAAAAACATTTATTTGAGGGACGAGGAACCCAGAAATGGTAAAATGCCAACTCATTCCTGTGTTTAGCACTCATTCCTGCACCACTCTATAGTATACTATAGTACTATGGATGTAGTTTCCTGGCCTCATGTCTTCCCCCCCTCTTCTGTCTGGCTCCAGGTGGACTTTGCCTTCACGGTGTGGCAGAGTTTCCCGGACCGCATCGTCGGCTATCCGGCCCGCAGCCACTTCTGGGACGGCAACAAGGAGCGGTGGGGCTACACCTCCAAATGGACCAACGACTACTCCATGGTGCTGACCGGGGCTGCCATCTATCACAAGTACTGACACACCTCCTCTGCTTCTGTATTGTATTATAGTCTGTATCAGTTAAATTTAGTTCAGTACTAACTCAATGCCACTCTCCTATGTTCTCCCTTAGATACTACCACTATCTGTACACCACCTACCTTCCAGCCAGTCTGAGGAACATGGTTGACCAGATGTCGAACTGCGAGGACATTCTCATGAATTTTTTGGTGTCCTCTGTGTCTAAGCTACCACCCATCAAGGTCACCCAGAAGAAACAATACAAGGAGACCATGATGGGACAGGTGAGGAAAAACACTTTCATATTAATACTGAAGGTAGAACAGGCACTTTTTTCACTGTTTTGGGGAAAATGACTGGAAGTACACTTTTGAATTGATCTGGAAACTGCTAACAGATAGAAAATACATTGGTAATATAACACCTATACTTGGAAAAAATGCAGGAATTATATTCTCTTAGGAGAAAACTCCACACCTTTTTTTAGCAATATCAGAAACGTTTTTCTCAGAGACCCTTGCTTTTCCTCAGTACTGCAAAGGCTAATGGCTTTTAGACACATTGCACCACTTAAACCATAAAGTGTTAATTGTTAAACAGATTATTGATAATTTGTAAATTTGTATTCAAATGAGTTTCTTTAGCAATATGGCCTTAAAGAAACATTTGGGAATAATTACAATAGGTTCCGGAAGGTCAGAATAATTTGTGATGCATTATTCATTTTCTTCTCTCCCCCTCGCCCTCCCCTCCCCTAGAGCTCCCGGGCGTCTCGCTGGGCCGACCCGGACCATTTCGCCCAGCGTCAGACCTGCATGAACAAGTTTGCCAGCTGGTTTGGCAGCATGCCCCTGGTCCACTCCCAGATGAGGCTAGACCCGGTCCTGTTCAAAGATCAGGTGTCCATACTGCGGAAGAAGTACAGGGACATCGAGAGGCTATAACCCTCCAAAGCCCCCCCCCGCCCCCCGGACACTAAAAAGGCTGGGGCGAGGGGGGCGGACACGTCGAGAAGCCTTTCCATGATCGCATGGCTGCATCAATGGAGACGCAAATGGGACTGAGAGGAGGAAACTGGAACTGTAAGACATAATGGTCTCCTCGGTGGTGCCCTTTTCTACCCTTCCTCGTGTGTATTGGGGGATAGCTGAGCACACATGTCCCACTACACTGTCCCATCCAATGAAGGACACCTGAGGACTTATTAAAAAGGCTCGACTTGGCCAAAGTCACGGGGTTGGAAATCATAGGTTGCTGCTTCCTTGTTGAAGCAGTGGCAAACCCCCCCCAACTCCTCTGTACACTCTGCACAGGTCCCCGAACGTTTCTTCCGAGAGAATATGATTGATAACTATGAAGATGATTACTCTATTTTGGATTGTGTTTAGCTATTTTTTTTATACAGTGAATGAATGGCCAGCAATACTCTCTGTATTGTCTTAATTGAAACCGATGGCAGGGTGGGTGAAGAGACGATAGACAGCCCACTCACACAGACCTGAGTTATGATCTGATATTCACAGTGCCTAAAGTTTATCTAACGGCGTTGGGATCTGGGAGAAAAAGACACGGTGCAGAATGAGCACCTTGGTCTTGCTGCTTTCCATTTAGTTTTTCGTGATTTGCTTTTAAATTGATGGGATAATGGATCTCGCAGTCAAGTACAGCATTCATATTTCTGAAGTAAAAAGACATTTCATTTGTATTTAGTTGACGTACAAAATCATGTGCCATTCTGAAAATGTTTTAATCAGCATCACACAACTAGCTAGACTCACTGAATATGCTATGTGGGAATTGATATCCACATGACGGAAATAGAAATGCAGAAATTGAATTGAGTTCTGTATATTAATTTTTAGCAAGAATTCCTCCTCATGTCTCTTCTTCAATTTTGAAAGGCTTATATGAAAAGCTTGAATTAGTACATGAATATGTGCTGGCCTGGAGAATAATAGAAGATCACAAGAGTTGTCTTGGTTAAAAGAGGATGAGCTTGCTAAATTCAGCCAACCAATCGTCTGTTTTAAATAAAAAACAATAACAACAAGGCAATGAATCTCTATGAGCTTAGATAGCGAGGGATATTTATACACAGTGATTGTTTATATGCCATAAACCCAATTTCATTTAGTCCAGTGGGCCAGGCTGACAAGTGACGTGAGCTAACTCTGCTTTCATCTAGAAGCATCAAACAATGCTTCAGTCAGAGCTGGCATCAGAACAAAAAGATTACTCTATTTCCCCCACTTGGTACGAACAATATGACCAGACTGACAAGAAATCTGAACAAGCATTTGTGGAACATTTTAAAAAAGCATAGGAAATGTTGAGTTATGCATAAAATTTTTCAATTTGTGGTATTTCTTTAACATAAATAAATGAAATAAGAAGCCTTTCAATCTACACAGTATTAACAGAATGCAGAATTGTGTCCTTGATAATCACAAATGTAAACACTAATTCATCTCAGTTGGATTCTGATTGGTATTGTGCTTTAACACATTCAAGAGGCAAAGTGTGAAACCAGGATGTTCCAAATATATTTAATAATTCTGTCGTTGTCATATATCTTGATCTGAGACTAATTAACTGCAAATTGGTAAATTGAATAGCAGTGGAACTTCACAGGGTTAATTAATTCAATTAACTTAAAAACAAATTGTTCTTTTAACAATCACGCTTCATTTTGATTCCACCTTGATAAGTCATATCAGCTTATCCAAACTAGTCACACAATTTTATGGATTTAAAATGTGCCCATGTATTTTTAAATCACAGATCTGTCCATGAAGTATCGCTCTAAAGCCAGCAACATTTCTCTAGAACAATCTAACCACACCTGCCCCGACGCCTCCTGTGGTAGCTTTCATTTTGTGAGGTAAACTCCACCATAATATGTGCCAATAGATCATAAATAAAAAATGTTTAACACATTTTCACCTTACAAGGATATTCATACAAGAGATGCCATGCATTCCCATTTTTGTTTGGTTCATTAAAAGTATTCCTTGTCTACATTAGAAAGTAAAATGTGTGAGACAGAGGGGAAAGGAATGTGACATCAGCTTCACAGCAGATAAACAATCCCGGCATTACTAAACACAGTGCTATCAAGACTGAATATGGTCGTAAAGAGAATCACATTTCAGAAATGAACTTGGTGCAATATTTAAGATGATATGTTCTCTATCTATCTCTCCTTCCTAACGTCCTGTTTCAGAGGGCAGGGGGTTATATATTGATGTGCCTTCAGAAGAAATACACTTTTTTTTCTCATCTGGCTAGTGTGAAAAACAGGTCCTAGTTTTCATTTCATTGTCTTTTTTTCTTTATCAATATCCAGTAACACACAAAGGCTCCTTAAATGATATTGTTTAACACTGGAAATGCTACCAAGACTTATCACTACATCTGATGCTGACATTCCTGCCTTTTCTGTTGTAGGAACTTGTACATGTACCACATGCATAATTCTCTCTTACACAGTATTTGTGAGACAGGATGTCATCCCCACTGAATCTCTGCCTGCTTCCTTCCCTCTCTTCCATAACTGCAGACCTAATTTTATAGAGATTAAACTGGAAAGATAGGGGGAAATTCACCATTTTGTAAAATAATTTTATAAAACAAAAATAAAAACTCAAATAAAATGTTTGATTAAAAAATGAATTTGTGTCTGTTTTTGTCTGACTAGTGACCATGTGTGTTTGTCTTTGAATATAACTTAAGATATTACATTACACTTGAAATTCGACACTGACCTAGTTGTCATCCCTCTTTGACCTGCCACAGTTTCAGGGATCCTAAAACACATTTCCCATGTTGGGTTTATGCACTGCGCCCTCTGAGGGAGAGCCAAACGAAATAATACCTTTAGCTTCCTTCGTCCTTGTGCGTGTGTGAACCTCTTCCTATGCCAAGAAACTGCTGTGTTTACATAAATCTGTGTCAGGATGATCGGTTTAGACACGCTGCATAAATAACAGCATCTATCCAGGATGATCCCATGGTGCATGAGTGCTGCCAACTCAGCTGCAGCAACAGCTACACGAGAGATTGCTACCCCCAAACCACACGTACACACATGGATAGAAACACGGCATAACTCTTGGAGGAAAAAGCTGTAAAGTATATAAAACTGGGCAGGAAAAAATGTGGACAATTCTGAATGGTCTGGAAGAAAATAAGGAATAAATCTCAGAGATCCAGATGTGGTGCAAATGCTTTGTTGCACAGAGTGAAAGGAAATAAGTGATTTTTGGTAAACCATGAAGTGAAAATGATGTGCTGGGGAGGTAAATCCACTGCCAAAGGTCTGCTTGTGTGAGTTAACAAACAGTATGCTAATCAGTTTAAAGTCTCACGAGGAGATGGATCTCAGCATGCATGCAGGAAGATTTAATACTGTGACTCCAGCCAAGTTTGAGAAATGTCCTTCCTTTTCTAATAGCTTTACATCACATATTAATGGAGCAGGTTTCAAATACACTCAGGACAAATAAATGGAAGTAAACCCTTCACTTAATCTAATCAAACCTACCACTATATTATATATTTAATGAGCTAGAAGGTGAAAACAAATTGAAGATTGTTGCAGTGACAGTACTACAGCATGTCATACAGCGCCTAATAAAAAAGCAGTTACAGATAAGTAGAAGGGGATCCCTGTGGAGATATAATTAAATAAATTAAGATTAGGCACATTATGGCACCATTAGCTTGAAACAATTCATTTCCTAGGAATAAAGCAATCTAAATCTCAACTCAGCAGTTGCCTAGATACAAATCGGTCGCTCTTTTCAGCCCACATCTCTCCTGAGTACAGTTTGTGTATACATACAAGACTACTTCAGCAAATACAAAGCACAGCATTTCATACAGCTGTGCACATAATAATATACTTCTGTTCTGGTATGTAGAGATAATCAGATGTTCAGCCTTTGTGACTCACACATTGTACGTCAACCCAGTAGCCCGTCTAAAAGCAGGAAAGTATAGAAGTGGTTGCTTTCTCTGAGGCTGTTTAGACGTCTCTGCCACATGACGACAGCAACCAGCATTCAGCTATCTGGATAAAATGATCCTGTCTAGCAGATGGCAAAACCAAAAGTGTGTCACCATCCAGACATGTGCATCTTTGTATTAAAACGTGTCCGACATTAATTTATTTGCATGATTCAAAAGACACTATAGATTTTGATTTAAAATGATCATATTGCTAATACATTAAAAAGCTCCTTCCATCAGGTTTTATATTAAATACCTTTTTTCAATTCATTTTTCTCTCTCGTGCATCTGTCTGCTTTCAATTCGGGAATGGTGTAGTAATTTGGCCTAGATCAATATTAAATTAATCTCCCAATGAGCCTGTGAGTTTATGCAGCGGGGTTTCGGATTGATTCTGAGCATATTTGCACACATTGCATTACTTCCTCTAAAAGTAATGAATGCTTACAGCCAATGTTATTTTCCTGGGATAATGATGCATTATGTGACTTTACCTTGTTTTCAATTTGTGATGTCACTGCAGATATCCAGCTACACATTGGTTTGCAGGGCATGTGACTTGAACTGATTCGCTAAATCAATTCTCAATCCATGCTGATAATAACAACCAAAATGTAACTTTAATCTAATGATGTGGATCTCTGCTGCTTGTAAATCATAAACATGCTCAACTGGCAGCCGTTCTACAGCAGCAGATGCTCTATGAGACAAATCCGCTTTACTGCATACCAATTTTGCAATTTGATTGTAGATGAGTTGGCCTCTCTGCCAGGCATGCTCCTCATCTCTCCATCTAATATTGGACATTGTTTTTTTGTAGTCTGCATGGATGGCTAGTTCCCTAGTTGGTATTCAACTCAAAGGACTGTATAAGCAGGCGTTGTTCATTTCATTCTTTCATCCTTATGTACACAATGTGTCACCTTATTAAAGTTCTCGTGATGAATTTGCCCAAATAACCTTAATTATATTACATTACATGTTACTTGTTAGACGCTTTTATCCAAAGCGACTTACATACTCAATACTGTGGGCAATCCCCACAGGAGCAATTTAGGGTGAAGTGTCTTGCCAGGGACACAACGACGTGCTGACTGCAGTGGGGTTTGAACTACGCCACACACCTCCCTAATTAATTGAATTAATCATTAGGCGACTTACTTTCTGACAGCAGAGATGTGAGTTTTTATAGCAGGATATTTGGTTCATGTGTATCAAGATAATGTTGATGGCTCTGCTGGCTTACCAGCAGAGGAGCGGGCAGGAGCAGAGCCCTGCAACTGAGACTACTGAATAAAACAATCAGTTGTCAAAAGGTAAAGGCCTACTGGGAAAAATGTGCATTACCTAAAAGATGCCGGTTTGGTTGGGGCCACTCTGTTGATAGTGATTTGTTATGGGCCTGGGTAGAACCATAATCTGTATAAAGGTAGGTTAAGTGTCTATCAGAAGCCTTCAGCAGCCATGAGTAGATTCATACAGAGGTAATACTTACTATGACCTACTACACTTTATTGGACAATGGGTAACTCAGTGAGAAGTGAACCCCTTAACAAAGTTAGGAATATTATGAAACAACAACAATTTAGTACTAATCGGATAATAGGATATGCATGGAATGTGTTAGTCTACTATGTAAAACACGATGCACTGTATTTTGATGACCATATCAATGTATTGGTAAGCATTGTGACATTGTGACACAGCGCCCCCTGTCTCCACTTTCTGCTCACTGTGCGCCGTCTGTCAGCGTCGGCCTCAGCAACAGACTCCTCCTCCGCCATTTTTGACTGTAAACATCCTGCCGATTTTAAAAGGACAGCGGTGAGCGGGAGGAAGGCGACTGGCGCCATCTTGGCTGTTTTAATGAGTACAACAGGGGAGAATTCGCTGGGAGAAATAACATAATCATTGGGATTTCATCGTAAAGGGGGTGCTCCCAGTAAGTGTGCTTGCAGCTGAAATATTTTCGGGTTGTTTTGTGTGTTTTACGAGGTGAAATAAGCATGCACGTTTGTGTGGATTTATTGCGGCCTTCACTGTACATGGAGCCGTTAGCCACCAGCTAACGATACAGTTGTGCTACGAGAGGAGAAAAAAGTAGGAGTAGGTTGTGATAGACGCCTCGTTCCGGTTTCTTTACTGTTGTTTCATTTGCAAATTGTGGTTTGTCCACCGTTTTTTAAATATATAACTATTTCAATTAACCTTAATCTGTATGAATCGGCTTCAGTGCTCATTTTGTAGTTAGCTGGCGGCTAATTTAGTTCATCCCACTTGATGGCGCCGACTATTAACTGGCGCTGACCAACCCCTTGGCGCCCTAAACTCATCACATCGCATTTATTGCACACAAACCACGCTGAGTTATTTTTAATGAACTGGAAACACGAAAAGTGTCTGTTACCGTAGGCAGACATGTGCATTTCTAATGTTTGATTCTCTGGTAGGGAAATAGGCGGAACTTGAGTGAAGTCGGCGCTTGTTTTGTTTAAAATCTCATTTTCAAAATCTCATTCCGTGCTTTATATTTTTTTACATTCAAGGAGTAATGTGACAAACGGTTTAAGTTAACATTTCGTCAAATTAAGCAGCAAGAGACACAACGAGTGCTTCGAAGGAATTGTATCGATGTTTGTGCTCGTTATCCCATGAGGCGAGATAAGATTAGCAAATGTTGTAATGAAATAAATTCATTTGGAATATAGTAGTCCCAAATTCTTTTTAAATGAGTTGCCGGTTATAATGAATTAAGAACCATCTATGTCTAACATTACGTTTGCCAAAACCATTCAACGTTGAAGGGGCATTTGGGCTTAACGTTTCTCCTCTTTGCTGAAGAGGGAACATATCCCCGAGTTTCAATACATATTTCTCAATCTCTAAATGTGTTTTGGCGGTCTTAATTTATTTGGATTTCTTTCTTATGCCAATATAAACAAAACTTTTCTTTAAAGATTAGTTGGATGTTTGATAGCCTGCTTATTCTGATAAGTGCAGTTCCAGCTGTTTTTTTCTTGAGGTTTGCTTGTAACTTCCCCCAACATTAATGAGCACGATTTTCTGAAAAGCTTGATGTCAGTGAAATGTTCAAACTGTTCATAATAACCAAGCATATATTCTATTAAGAAATCATTTTTTCTAATCATGAACTGTGATAATTAGCTAAAGGTATGTTAAAACGACATTGTTTCTCAAATGCGTTTAAGGAATAATATTCTTGAAGTTTGGCCTTTCTAGAATCACTTTTCTCTGTGCATAAACTAATCAATATTCTCTTCCAGGTGAATCATACCTCTGTGTGAGCCAGGGGAACCAGGGCGATGTTTTACGCCCACTTTGTCCTCAGCAAACGTGGGCCGCTGGCCAAGATCTGGCTAGCGGCCCATTGGGACAAAAAGCTGACCAAGGCTCATGTCTTCGAATGCAACCTCGAGAGCAGTGTGGAGAGCATCATCTGTCCAAAGGTAAAAAGACAAAAGTGCTCTCTCTGCATCCTGATGATCCTGCTGCAGTGCTTCAGCTCACAGTGCACGCTTCAGTGTTGCTTTAGCCCAGAGTTGTGGAATGGCTTTTATTCTACTGTTGATGATAAAGAGCTAAATAATAACACATTTGTCTACCAAAGAAGAATAAGGATAAATGAAAACACATATGAGCAAAATGTTTTTTGCAATGCTGTCAAAATTATCGCGTTAACGGCGGTAATACATTTTTTGAATTAATTGCGTTAAAATATTTAACGCATTTAACGCATGTGCAGAATGCCCCCCCCCCCTATACATCCCACCAGTGGCAGGGCCATGGTATGCCTGGTTTAGGCTACACCCATAACAAGAAATGGCTTAGCCCCACCATGAAAAATGATGTTAAAGTAAGCAAAATAAAGTCTGCCAACTCGTGCCGAGAATTGCACAGACAGCAGTTAGTAAGATTGATTTCAGTAGCCACTTGTCTGGAAATACCGAAGACTAGGGGTGCACCGAATGGGAAATTCTTGGCCGATACCGAAAATAGGAAACAGTTGACCGAATGCCGAAAGGCCGAAAATGATTAATAGAAATATATATATATATAATGTATACATTTTTTACCAATGTTGTTCAGCTACCTGATTATGGAAAAAGACATGATTATGGCAAAACTTAACTTAACTAATAATCACTATTATGGGTCCA